>NW_006159462.1:3506434-3532429 GCF_000334495.1 Tupaia belangeri chinensis
AGAAAATCTTAATATTGTGTGTTAGGAGATTTAGGCATACATCCTACTTATACTATGCCTGCTGGAAAACCTATTGGACTTTTGTTTTCTTTATGTCGATAATTCACAACTCTTTCAAGTGAAGGAAAAAAATACTAAAAAATTATCATTCTTTTACCTGATGATAGTAATACTCTACAAATATTGATTGAGAGATTGCATAACCCCTGAAATCTAATATTAGTCTTATATTAAATACATTTACTTTGTCCTGATTTGAAAAACACCACTATGCTTTTAGGAGTTTTAAGAGTATCATAAATATACAAAATTGGGGACCAGAAGGTGATATGCTAGTTAAGTGTGCTGGACTCCCACATGGCCAATCATGGATCAAGTCTTGAACCTGGCGACTTGCTTTCTCAATTTCCCTCGTGTGTGTGTGTGTGTGTGTGTGTGTGTGTGTGTGTCCTTTTTCTCTCTCTGCCCAAATTAAAACAATAGCAATAATGAATAAAATTAAATTAAATAATTATTTAAAAATATACAAAATTTAAGAAATTGTTTCTTTATTTCATTTTTTATTTCTTCTTATTATTATTTCATTTGACCAAAGAAACAGAGAGAGAAAGCAAGAGAAGGAGAAAGTGAGAAAGCAAGCCACCAGGTCTGGGATTCAAACCACGTTTGCCCATGTGGAAATCCAATACCTCAACCACCACACCACCTGCCAGCCCCTAAAATATACAAAATATTCTTAATTTACGCTATAGTCTATATGTGAATGCAAAACTGAATTTCTGTTTTATTAAGGTCTATAGACCACTCATGAAGGACCCCTGACTGGAAGTTTTTACTGTTTCTTCCATCTGCTGGAGTTGGAAATGAAAACACCTCTTCTTTTGGGAAAATATATCTGTCTGAAAATTTTCCATTCCATTGCCACCTCTCACAGTAGCTGTGGCTCTCCAAGGTTTTCTATAGCTCACTCCTATCCAAGTTCTTGGATGCAGAGTGTATCCTGGCCAATCCTACTTCTTCCTCCTATGAAATTTATAAGGAAAAACACTTTCTGACTTTTTAATCCATCCAGATCAAAAAATATAAGATTTTCAACATGCCCTGAGAGAAAGAGTATAGTGAAAAGGATACAGGGAGACATACTGGATCAGTATTAGCGACTTGGAACATATACCTTCTGTTTTAGGTCATTTAGAAAGGTTCTTGGATTATAAGAGTTGATGGTGGACAGATGTGTCTCTAAATTCTGGGCCTCTTGAAAAAACCTTGAAATATCTGTTAAAAGTACAGGAAATCTACATCTATCATGATACAAGCTGATTTGAGGAAAATGGTTTTTCATTTTTCTCATGGGTAAGGGATTAAGTAAATGGGAAAGCACTTCTTAAGTGCTTTGGACTAAAGGTGATGCACACAAATATGCACACTTCATCAGACATTCAAGCACTACACTGAAACTTTAAAACTTAACCTCTGTGTTTGCCCATTCAGGTCCACACCAGCTTAACTAAGACAATGAGTGATGTATTTCCCCTCATGGGTCTTAAGGCATATGCAAGTAAGCAGGTTCACATGAAAGACTGGATTTTCTTTTTGTTTTGACTGGTTTTATTAGTTACCTAATAAACAGGAAGGCTTCAATATTTTTCCCATTTATCCAAATCCAGAAATGCATATTGGGGGACTTTGCACAAAAGCAATATTTTAGCACTGAATTTGCAAAACTCTGGTCCCACAAAACCTATGGATAGGAAGCAGGTTCTCATTACAGACTTGCCTGTTTTTAGCCACAGAAGCTTGCAATTCATCTCTGAGCCTATGTTGTCCTGCTATCAAATCCCCTATTCTATCTATTTTGAAAGTCCACTATGAAAATCTCATAGGGTGATAAATATGGCAGTGCTCTAAGAGCTGAGAAAAGCTATACAAATTTAAGATACCATTTATCATTATTTTTATTGGCTGTCTCTTACTGAGCAGTCCAGGGAAGCAGCAATGTTCCAAGAGATTAAGATCTTAACTTTGCATCTCAATGAAAAACAGCACTTGCAGTAAGAAAAAGGCCCTCCTTGTAACATCTCTCCTGGGGGGGAGGGGGGGAGCGGGAAATGCCTTTTGCTTAATCATCAACATCACCATTTCCTCCACTGAGAGCGATATCTGATGATGAATCACCCTAGAAATGATCTAGCCTTACCCCTTGCTAGGCTGAGGAAATTCAAACTAGTCATAGCATTTGTCTTCAGAGAGGACAAAAACAAAAATCAAGGTCCACAGAAAAATTAACTTGGCTGGTATATTATTTACATGCTGTATAGTCACTCATTCCTTAGCCAAAGTTGTTCACACTTTTTCTAATCCTAATCTTTCTCATGCCTCTTCTTTCTTTCAATGTAGTAATGTGTAACTTTTATCCTCTCACTTGTTTATTCATTCCACAAATTCGTTCCTCCAACTATGTGGTAAGTTCTGAATTAGGCACTAGAAATAAAAAGGTGCACATGATGGTATGAATTCTATCCTCACAAATATTGTGATCTAAAGTTAGGTGTAGGCAAGTATATGCATATGAAAGGGAGGAGCAGAAGGAACCCCAGCTAATGTTCATATTTAGACGCAGCAAAAAGAATATTTTTTTAAAAAATTTAACATTCTATACTGGTCTCTGTTCAAGTACCACTAAGCAACAAGCGCTTCATCCAGTTTTAGGGAACTGACATAGACTTCTCAAGTGTAGTAAAATCTAAATTGAGTCATGTCAGGAACACTAGGATTAGCTGAGTGATTACATTCTTATTTTCCTTTTATTATCTATAACCTTGTCTCCTTTTGATCATGCTTACTCTCCTCTTCTCTTTATGCCCAATAGGCTACTGCTTTCTCTTAGCCCAATCCACCATCTCTATCAGCTATGAACAACAGGCATTCTGAGTCACGATGATAATCATAATTTTTTGAGTTACTTTTCATTGGTACCCATTGGTTATAAGCCTCAATTGAAATGTTTTAGCCATGTCTGAATTATTGGAGGAGAAAATTGATCCTGTTGGAAGGGGAAATATTTAAGGAAGCTCTGCAATAAGGAACTGAGGTTTCTCCTATTGCTTCTTCCTCTCAGAGTTACATTCCTAAATAACCCTCCATAGGACTCTTGAGACTAGTATATTTCCAAGTTATGTAGGCGACATGGACAATAAAATATAATTAGGGTTAAGGTCTCGCAAATAGAGTCACAAAATGACTAAGCATTAAGATAAAGATACCCAGTCCAATAGCAGCTCAGCTCTCACTGAACTGCTTGCTCACAGGAAAACACTTAAAGTGATTCCCAGGGTAGCTAATTAGGGCAGATAGACCAAACAGTTGAGACTTCTTTCATGCCCTGCCACATTTCAGAACAAAGATAACAGTCTTTGTGGCCCAGGAACTCCTTTTGTCCTACCAGGGTTCAGAACAGAGATAAGGACCTTCATGGCTCAGAAAGTCCTACAATGGCCTTTTGACAATAATTCACTAAGTCATCACTAGTTTCCTTAGTGAGATAAGCTACTTCTCAAAACAAGCCTGAACAAAGATCTTCTTGACCAAGATAAAAAGCCTTCTCCTCAGCTACTCTTCAGCAACCCTATTTTGGAACCCCTTCAGACTCAGCGTCTTTCCTCTCTTTCAATAAACTCCACTTTGCTATCTCCTCTTTGTCCACTTCTCTAATTCTTCATGAGCATAAGACAAAAGCCAGGTCATCTTGCAGTCCTAAATCTGACACTCATATTGGGCCTCTATGCACTTCAATATTTTAACTGTACCCACACCATCAACTCTCAAGAGCTGCTTTGGAGTGTCCAAAAATATTAATTTGAATTTCATTGGGAATATTTAATTGTCTTAAGACATGCAATAAAACCAATACACATATTTTAACATGTTTGATACTACCAACTGCTACATTAATTTGTGCAACCAGGTAAACTTATCTTTGGGAAAACCTTAGAGGAATGTTTCTTTTGCTCTACTGCAAGCTGTTTAAAAGCTGTTACATTTGCAGCTACTTATATATGTAAGTTTGGATTTCTCAAATGTGTAGAAACAAAATGTATAGTAAATTAAATTCTGAGGTAATTTGATTGTCATCTCTGAAATTCACTTTCTGAATTTGTACTTATTAAACCACTTCTTTATTTTAAAGGACTTTGTGATACATAATTGTTATAAATATGAACTCACACAAAAGAAAAAAGTAATTTCATATGTTGGAGTTTTATCATGATTTTTGCTTTGGAAAAAAATTTCTTTGCTAAATACGCTTGAAAACTGTCGATCTACGCTCTTGTCCCATTTAATTTCTCATGCACAGTTATGATAACTTAGCAGGATTTGAAGCTTCTTCTTATAAATACAATTGAAATAAAGATAAACTGCTGTTGTGAATCACAGGGAGTGATTTTGCCTCCCAATGCTTCTTACAGAAGCAACTTTTTTTTTAGTTTTTAGAATGACTTTGATATCTATTTTCTGTTTTTTTCACTCTATTTCAAAAATCTTTTTGAATAACATGTATGCATAATGTATTTGTATAGGTATATATATGTGTATATTTTATGTTTGAATACATGTAAGTATTATGTAATTATATACACATACACATGATGTATACCTTACCAATCCATTTGATAGGAAAAAAATGTACGCTAACAAAATATTATCTGGAATATGAGAACGTCACTACTTTCAGATTCATCTGTTCCAATTTGGATGCCCTTTTTTTTTTTTCAATTTATAGAAGTAACTACAATCATCAAATAATTTTGTGTCAACACTATTGCTAAAGAAAGTTTTAAAATGCTATGGGAAGAAAAGATAGGTGTTCTTTTATAAAAATCATAAAAACTTGAGACTTTACTTTTAAGGAGGGAAATGTGGAAGGTAAGAGATGGAGGAGAGACTAAGTGGCACCACTTAGAATTTTTCTTTGCTACATCACAACAAGATTTGCTGCATAATTAATTAAGGTTGTTCCTCATACAAAGTTTGGATTTTCCCTTCTATCTACCTTGTCATTCATATGCTTTGTTATGTTCATGTTTTAGTACTGTCTGGTACTCAGGTCTGTCAACCCCAAACAGAGTTCACTATTTCAGACATTAGTTCAACTCTCATCAAAACCAAACTTATTCTGGGACCAGCAGTTAGTGTAATGGCTATGTCGCTGGACTCCCACGTAGTCGACCGCGGTTCGAGTCCTGGACCCGGTGGCTTAAACTCACGCCGGGCGCGTGTGCGTGCGTGCCCAAGATCCCGAGAGGAGAATGGAGGAGAAGGGATTGCGGCGTGGCCATCCCCCCTGGGGGGTGATTTCCTGCTTTCTATCTCTCCGTCTCTCTCTGTCTGTCTGGCGAGCGCACACGCCCTATAGCAAAAACCTCTCAAAAAAAAAAAAAAAAAAAAAAAAACCAAACTTATTCTGTGCCTAAATCTCTCAGAGTTGATACTAATGTTATTCTTTCATAATGAGTAAATATAATAATTTTCCTTCTAATAGAGAACAGTATTTGCATTTTAATTCAAAGGAATGAGTCATATTTTGATTTTGACTTCTTTTGTCTTTGACTTGAAAGTCAGTCATTGACTCTCATGATTATTATCTGATCAGGAAGGGTTACTCTAGCAGTGTAGGCAGCCTTGCAAGTAGTTTGTGGATAGATCAGTGCCATTTTTCATAATATATTTTAAAAGTACTTCTTGGACCAGTAGGTGATGTGGAGGTTAAGGAACTGATTCCCACATGGCAAGCTGGGAGTTTGTGTGCTGAACCTGGCAATTTGAAAATCACATGCATGCCCAAAATTCCAAGAGGAGATCAGAGTAGAAAGGATTATGGTTTGGCCAACCCCCTTTGTGGAAAGAAGTGTTGATTCCCTACTTTTCCTCTCTTCCTCTGTCTCTGATGAGCTCATACACACTATAGAAAAAAAAAGCACTTATTGTTTCTTAACTCCCACATAGATATAAGTGTGGACACTTCTGTATATTGTTACTATAGTTGGGATCTCTCCGATTTTGTTCAATAAGCAGACACAAATTTTGATAATAATGAATGTCAGCATTTATGGAGAGAAATATACTATTATCAGAAAAGAAGCAGGAGTAAAACATCACCTATTATCTGAAAAGATTCTTTTCATATTCATCCATCATAAAATTGTCATTGGAACATTTTGTAAACTGTCAGATTGTTGGACTATTTTAATCATATGTATATATTGTTCATTCTGTCCCTAATAGTCTATTTTTTTTTTAATTTCCTATAGGGGATGAGTACTCTCTGAAAGGAGATAAAAAGAAAGAGAGAGAGAAGGTGAGAAACCAAACCCCAGGAGGGATACTATATCACAATCCTTTCTCCTCCATTTTGCTCTTGGGATTTTGGACATGGATGCACTTACACTCAGAGTATATTCCAAGGCACTAGAACCAGGACTCAAACCTTGCAGTCAGCCATGTAGAAACCATCCATCTTAAACATCATACCAGAGGCCGATCCTGTCTCTAAGTATTCTAAGTATTTTCTGAAACCACTATTTATGTGTGACTGGGAACTGGAGAGTCACAAAATACCCTTGTCCTTCAATAAGTCACAGAGTAGCATATTTTTTGTTTGTTATCATACTGTCTCATCAGAAAAAAAAAATACTTCTTTCTCAGTTCAGCTGCAGTCAATAGACATGCAGATATCTTGATCTGCAATCTGATCATTAACTGCTTCGGATCATAGTGTCATTGACTTTGGAGGAGCCTTCCTATTTCGTTATGAAACTTTTGTAGCCATCGGAGGTTTTGATCAAAATGGGGGTTAATGAAAGACTCAATGTTCCTCTCGACTGAAATTAGTGGAATTTACCTAGGCTTCTACTAAGAGAAGTCCTGCAGTAAATAAAGATATCAATCAAACACAGCATCCAAATTAAAACATTTAATTATGTTTAAGTGTTATTTATTGAACTTAACTGACAAGGGGCCAATTTTTCTGTTGAATACCTACTAACATTCCAACAACTAATTTTTCAAAAAACACACACACTTTTTGAAACATTGGCATAGTGTTTATAAAGCATACCTAGGTAATAGTCATTAGAAGTGTAATTCAAGGCCCAAAGATTGGGGAGACAGGGGAATGAAGGTTTTCCTCCTATAGGGTAGTTGAATTCTACATTTATAATGAGTAATACAAAATGGTGTAGGTAAAATGGTATTTAAGTGAAAACTGAATATTCTTGGTATTTAAATAACCATAAAAATTATTATTTTCTTTTCTATTTTGAGGTAGCCATATTGAAATAGCTTACCTACATTATAACATTTAACACAAACTTATTCTACTATTTATCCAATAGTTTGACAATGTTTAGAAGTCTCCTTTAAGAATGTTATACTCTTAATGAATAGCAAAAACATGGAGAAATATTACATTATTGTGTTCTTTTGATTTATACTGTATTTTTTGATGACATGAATATAACTAAATACTAGAAAATTTTAGTATTTACTTTAATTCACTTTGCATGGAAGACATCTTTCAGTGTGTTGGAATGTGATGATAACAGCAATAAGCACTCTGTAATATTGAAAAATTCCTAAGAATTAGAAAGAAATGGACTTTAAGAGCTGATTAAATAAAATGGAATGCTGTGTGCTCTGCAATTCTGAGTTGAGAAGATTTTGCTGAATTATGAGGATACATACATAAGCAAATTAATTTTAAAAAAGCATTTAAGAATCAAAATAAAATCCATTTTCCTCCAATCATTTGTGGTTTACTCTAGCTACCCATTCATCAATAAATGAAAATAATTTACATGCTCCTAACACAGTTAAGTACTCAATAAACACTAAATATTACCTTTATCATCATTACTATCAGATATTTGTTATACTATTTTCACTAACGAATGGGAACTGAATGCCTATTTAAAAATGGAATTTGTAACATTTTGATCAGAATATTAAATGGACAAAACTTAAGAGCTCTCCTGTGAGTGCCAAATAACATTAACTAAATTAAGTATATTGCACACTAGGGCTGAGGTTTGGGGAAGTGGCAGCCATTGGCCATCCATTGTTCCCTACATCCCTCCATGTTGCCTGGATCTAATCTCTCTGAACTTGTTCTTGTGTGAGAAAGTTGTTCAAAACACCTGGGAGTGCTCCGCCCCAATGACACATGGTGGGAATCTCCTGCTCTCGGCTTCATCGCATCACTCCACATGGGATTGCTTCATGTCAATGAACTTTAGTTTACTTTAATTTCCTAGCAATCACTATTGATACAAAACAGTCTACCAATGTAATGACTGTTTGTTATGAAAGTCAATCAAGGGAGCAGGGATGTGGAATGTACTCTCCAAGTGACAAGCTATTCCGACAGGGGAGTATTTCAGTGTTTAACCATCCATCTCTGCTTCATTCGGAAAGCTGATCTCCCTCCTGAAGGCATTGCTGAACTAGCGAGTAAAAAACTGTGCAAAGGAAAAACGACATCTCCCTATAACAAGAATTGCCGAAATATCAGATCTGACATCTGTGAAGTGGCCAAAATGTGTTTTCTACCACTCTGTCTTATATAAACATTTCCCTCTGAAACCATTTTATAAATAAGAATGAAATTGCTCATAGAATCTTCCAGAATGTCTGAACCTAACTTTTTTTAAACAAATCCCATGAAAGGAAGTGGGAAAACAGTATTCCAATATCAATATATGAGCCCTAAGAGGACAATTCAAATATAAGAAATATGGTGGAGGAGAGTTACATACTCTTTTTTTTAATTAAAAACTGCTTGAATTCAGAAATGGATACTAAAACAAAGTAGATAAAGTGTTAGCCTTTATATTAAAAAGAAAATAAAAAAGAAAATCCTAATCAGGATAATTTTACTATGTACAATATTTTTCCTATTTACTAATCCCTGCAATATAAAAAGTTTCAAAGAAATAGTTTTCTGGGTTTCTATTAAATTCTTCTATAGTATATTTAATACTTACTAGACTACCTGAAATGTTATAATAATCTCACCAAAATCTCAAATCAGGATAGAAATGAAACTACCTCTGGGAGGATGCAAAAGGCAACTTCCTTTATAAATGTTGGGAAGACTTAAGGTTTGGATGAATTTTTTTCTCCTTGAATAAAATAACTTATGGATAGTTTACTAATATTCTTTAAATTTTCATGCAGCTGCTGGGAGAAATATTCTATTGAAGGAAGAATATCCAGCAAAGGGACACTCCTTTATTAAACAAGGTTTCATACAATATTTTCCTGCATTTCTCTACTCCATCATGAAATCACAGAAATGTCTTAGCTAGAAGTGTTATCTCTCCCATATGAAAGCTTTATCAAATGAGGAGACAGCCATGAACTTAAGCACGGTCAGTGTGCCTAGAGGCTAGAAAATTTCAGGGTGAGATTTTATAATATCATAAATAAACTTATAGGTTAAGTTAAAAATCTGGATATGTTAAACTGAATTAAGTGACCCCTTTGGAAATATAATAACTTAAGCTCCAGTCCCCCTCATTTTGACCTTATCTATTAATCCCCATAATCTCTTTTCCTCTTTTCTCTGAAACTCAGTTAAAGCTGTTTTCTCTTTATTTGGAGCTTGGACTGAACTAGGAAGCTGAGGAATAAAGAGGAGTCTCTGCTGTTTACTACCTTTCTCTAACAAAGTCTTTGAAAACATCCTTCCTATTCGGCTCCCTGGTTAAGTACATACTCGGGGCCAAAGCACCTGCTGACTTCTTCCTCTAATTCACATTATAGCATTCTAAACAATTCTGCCGCCTTCCTGCTTGCCCTTAAAGTCCTGCTCCAGGTTATTTGCTGTGACTCTGTTTTCTCAGCATGCTTAATAGGACACGCACAGATGCTATCAACAGCCTTATTTAATCCTTTGCTGCTGCTATGCAATTCCAAAAAAAAAAAAAGAATAAGTATTGTACACAACTAGAAACCAAATTAAACTTGCCCTTCAGTTTGTAAAGGTCTTAAAGATTCTAAGATGGAAAGTTGGAGCAGAACCGAGTGCTTCCACTTTTATGTCATATATAATGTTATGAGAGGAAGATAAATAAAGACTCTCCTTGTTCTGGTCTCCACATAACTAATAGTAGAAAATTCCATTTGATCACCTATGTGTTCTTCACTCTTTTGTCCCTCTGACCTTTCCAAGCACCTCTGGAAAGGAGAAATGAGCAGGAAATGCCGATAGTCTGATCACTTTCGTGTGGAACTGAGATAGTGTCTGTTTTGAGTATGAGATTCTGTGCTTAGTATTGCACATGCCTCCAAGAAATGGCCAGGGAGGTGTAGCAAGATCCCTGGTGCCAGGAAGAGAGATTTCATGCAGCACCTTCCCTGAGAAAAACAGGTACCTTTAGCTGATTCCAATGATAGAAACGTAGAAAATATATCCATTTTTTTTTCTGATTCATTTGAATAAGTTACGAATATCTTAAACTTCACTCCTAAACACTTTAGCATGTACCACCTAAGAATAAGGACATTTGTCTATAGAATCACATATATGGTACCCCCCCATATTTTATACAGACATGATTATATTATTTAACATACACATTCCATGTCTGAATTTTGCAAACTGCCTCTTTTTTTTTTTCTGATTCAAGATCCATTCAAGAGCTATGGATAATATCTGATTTTCATATGTTCCTTTTTTTCCTATCTTTCATGACACTGGAAATTTTTAAGAACTTTGGAAAGTTGTCACATTAAACAATCTGTCATCTGTATTTGTCCAATGATTTTCCTAGGATTAGAGCAAATATTTTTCTATGGATACAACATAAATAGTGTTATGTGCATCTAATTATGTCCTTGAGGAAGTCCATGTTGCCAGTTATTATATTACTGAAGATGCTGACTTTGGTCATTTGGTTGAGACCGTATCTGCCAGATCTTTCCATTATAAAAGAACCTTTCTTTCTTTGTAATTAGTAAATAATATATGGAAGGTATTAAAGACCACGTGAATACTATCATACTTCAATGATGTGTTCAGTGGTTTTTATCAATCATTGATGATCTTTGCCTCATGTAATTATTAAGATGGCCATTTCCCAATCTTGCCATTACTGTTATATTCATAGGCTGGTATTCTTCTGTAAAAGTATGCTGGTCCTTCTCTCTTCTCGTTTTTTTATTTTTGGGGTTTTTTTTATTTTTGAATTGTACTGTGGATACAGGAAGCTTTCTTAATTCAATGAACTATAATAGAATATATGTCAATATGAATACATAAAAATAATTTTATACATTAAAATGATTAATTCTAAAACTACGGTTGGATACATTTTATTTTCTTTTAAATCAGTGTTTACAACTAATACAGAATTTCTGAAATATTCTTTTTGTACTTGTATGGTTGCAAGGTTTTCAAAACAGACATGAAGAGAAATGAGATCTTTGTTTCTTGGAATTCAATATACTAATCAGATGGCCAGTTGGTTATGGGAATTTTCACTTATGGAGAAAACAGAACTAAGCATAGAATTTGGCAATTTAGATCATGACAGTCCTCTGCATTTTCAAAAAAATAAAAGTCTTCCATATTGAGAAGTTGAGTTCTCTGGAAAGATAAAAATAAGAAATTGATTAACTGAAATGAAGACAGGAAAAAAATCCTAAAAGCCAGCCAACACACTAATAAAAGAAACCCAGAAGCAATCACAATACATAATTTGACTTGTATAGGCTTATAAGAGTGCTGATGGTGAGCAGTGCCTTTTTAATAAGAAAACCAGATGTGACATACATTTTATCCAATTCCTCCTATTCTTTCGTAGTGTGCTGCAATTGCACATTTCTAAAAACGAACTTCTCAACAAAGATGGCAGTCTTCCTCTTCATATTTTACGTAACTCCTAAAGGAGTGAAAAAGCAAAAATAATTTCTTTTCTTAATTACAGAATTTTGAAAATGTTCATGGAAAACTTTACCTACTTTTACAGTCCAATACATTTTCAAAAGAATGCCTCTCACTTAAAAAAGATGACAGGAGTTGAAAAGTAGTATCTTCAGTTATTACTTTTTTTGTCTTAACTTTTGTTTTCTAGGAAATGTTCTATTATTTTCTCACTGAAATTATATGTGAACCATAAGTGTAAAAACTTAATTTAAAAAAATAGTGCCAAAAAGAGAGAAAAAAGATAAAAGTGAGAAAGATTTAGAGAGAGAGAAAGAGGGAAGAAGGAAGGAAAAAAAAATCCTTCCACTCAAAGTATCAATAAGTTGAAATGATAAACATCTTACTGGATGAATTCAAGTCATTGCAAGTAGAAAGTTTTGCAGGTATATTTTCAAAGATAAAAACTGAGTTTCTTGGGATGTATTATCACTTCCTTACTGGAGTAATGATGCAAATATTCTATGAACTATGCAAAGTAGGAAAGAGACAAAGTAAACAAGAGAATTTAAATATATCAAGGACAAGAAGAGATGTAAGTGTCCTAGAGTAGTAAATGGTAGATTCTGGAGAACAAATTAGCAGTAGGAAAATTTTAAGAACCAAAAAAGATAATTTGGTTCTAATCATTAAGTATGGTAAGAAAAACCATTTGAGGCAATGACAGAAATTTTAATTTATGACACCAGTTCTTGGGCTAGCACTTTACATAGATTTTTAATTTAACCTCTATGACAATTCTGCAAAATAGGTGCTATTCTCATTTTGTAAAGTAGGAAAGAGGATCATAGAGATCTGCTTGTTTCCAATTTTCTAAATGAGAACTATGAAGCTTGTAGAAAATACTACCCCACTGAGAAACAGTCCCCTGGTGAATGATGGAATTGTGTGTCTACCTCCAGGGCATACACTCACCCAAGCCCAGCTCCACCAGACAACTTGACAGCATAAATGGATGGATCATTAGTGGGCTTCAACTTAGAGATAAATGTAAGGAGAGCAGAACTTGGTAGTGTCCACAGACAAGCTACACAGACCAGCACTGCATGGTTACCAGTGTGCTTAGCTTGCTATGTCCAGAAATGAGGTCCCAAAATGGAACCTTCAAAAATTGCTTAACGTCACAGAATCATTTCATAAATAGGTAAAACGATGCAGTGAACACAGCTTATGTTTAATGAATAGGAATTGTGTGTTATCAGGTCCCCTTTGGAAAGTTGCTTTGACCTTGCACATTCTGATGACTAGATCTCTTCCTGGGCTCTAACTGCAGCACTCTTGTTTACAAAGAGCAATGAATGCCATGCATTCAGGGATATGTTTGCAGTGAATTAGGATTTAAGATTGTTCTTTGCATTGGTCCCATTCCAGGAAACAACTGACTCGTTTTATAATGGAACCATCCTAAAAGGATAAATCAGGTTGACCCACTTGGAGTCTTTCAAAACAATGGCTACATCTGCATTTCTAAAAAGAAAAACAACTCAGAACATCCCAAATCAGAACCATGCCCAGAAACAAAAATATCCGCCTCAGAAAAGAGGGTGAGTCCAGGGAAGTATTTTAGCACTCTGTCACATCAAGTTGATGATAGTTGGTTTTAACTGTCACTCCCACAAAAGCCCTATCATTCATTACCTTGTCAGAATAAATCTACCTGCTATGACACAGGTTCGATTAAGAAGCCCATACTGTTTTGTAATAGCAACTTAATGTAAATGTGTGTACACTCCTTTATATGAAATGAATACTTCCAGATTACGTGTTGCAGGGCTGGCCATTCTTATTGTAGATAGTAGTTTTAAGGAATTTAGGCTGGCATCAAGACTGGCCTTTTGCACCACAGAGATATATAGTCAACTTAATCCTTGAGGTGTTTAATACCATTGCCCACAGGAGAAATAAGGTACCCACGATTGCTAGCAGAATCATTACTGTTTTAGCTTTGTCCAGTCACTGTTATCTTAGATTTTAAAAATATTAACTTTTTTCCTCTTGATTTTTAAAACTTGAGAATGTGTCGTATTAAGACTTTAGTACGCTTTGCTCCACATGGCAATGAAAGTGTTTACCAAGTTTGAGTTGTCTGTGCCCATAAAATGCAATCAAAATCTGAACTCTGCCTCATTTTCAGAGTGTGGCTACCAACTGGCCTCTGCAGGAGCCCATGTGGTTGGAAAGAAACACTAAAGTTATTTGGACTTGAAAGCTCCTGGAAAGGGTTTTAACTACTCCAGAGGGTGGGCAGTTTGTTTGGCAGATAAGGCTACTGGATAAGAGGCTTTCTGATAAAACTCTGTCTGCACCAAGAGGTGGGAAGAGAAATAGCAGCTACTGAGGGCACAGTCTCTACCAGGCATAGTCCATAATAATTATCAAACACAGCTACCACCTACCAAACACAGGATCGGTCCCATGTACTTTATAGACTGTAACACAGTCCCTGCAACTGAGGTAAGAACAATTCTTTCTTTTTTTTTTAATGTTTTTTTCTAATTCTTTATCTGTTCTTTCTTTTGTGAATATATTCTGCCAGTGAGGAAATTAAGAATGACAGATAATTTATTAAAGACTATGAATCAAGTAAATTGTAAAAAAGGAGTTTTAAATTTGTTTAAATCTGAATGTAAATGTTTTTCCTAATATACTAAGCTGCCACATGATTTGAGTTTTATTAAAAATGTTTATTTCATTTTCTATGAAAGAAAGAGAGAGAGAGCCCCTGACAGGGTCTTTATGCCATGATCTATCATCAGCCTCTACCAGCATAGATCATGAGTAAACTAGAGTGGACAAACCCATGAAGTTCTCATGTGGGTCCAGTCACGTTACCTCTGCAACACCAACTGGCCCCTGTTGAGTCATTTTTATCACCTTTCTGTGCTCAGAAGGGAGCTGAGGGGGAAAGGTGAGGTTAGTATAGAGGAAGGGCTTTTGATACAAAAATGGCTTGGAGCAGTAGGACATGGAGAAATCAAATACCCTTGCACCACAAATGCCACCCTGGACATTTTCTTATAGATCATAGAGGATCACTGGCATGTTTTCAACAGGTCTGGCCTGTTACAGAGAGGAGAATGGATATGAGTGTTAATGGACTGAAGATTTGGTGACCAGTTGGTCAAGTGGCGGCATAAGAGAGTCTCTGTTGAAGGTAGACTTTTCACCTGGTAGAGGCAGGACAGAGAAGAAGTGTTTGGGATGAAGCTGGATGGAATCACAGCACTCAAACCATGCATGCGTTCTTCCTTGTGAGTATGCTGGCAAAATGTTCACATCACAAAGGGCCAGTGAAAATCCGAAGTCTTCTAGTCTGACATTTTTATAAGGAGGCTGGTTCCTGTTTTTCAGATATGAACATCTCTCCTTTTGTAAATAAGATAGATCTAATTTACTTTTCAGATTAGTGGGGACAATTTTGGAATGAAAGCATAATGTGCCCAGCTGGTCAATGAGAATAATACACTTACTTAACAAAGAACGATTGGCCCAGTCTCCTACCTTGAAGTTAGTTAATAAGAAAAATTTGGACAACCAAAGCTTTCTTTCAAAGTTGTGCTTTGATAGTATCCATCATTCTTTAGCCATCTTGTTAATTGTTTTTTTTTCTCATTTAACTAAGTACTATGACTGAGCAACAACACAGAACTAAGAAAATGTTTCTGTATTCATTTATTGGTAAATATTATGAACATTTCATGTAAAACTGCTTGAGCATCACTTATAATAAATATTGAGTTTATTAACTTACAAAGTTACTACTTGAGTTAAAACTGGTGGCACACGTTAATCATGTCAAATTAACAAGTACAAGCCTAAAAGACTGAACTCCGAACAAGTATATAAGTAATTATTTTCTAAAGCAAAACATTCCTTTTTTTTAACTCAAAAATACCTATTGAGTACTTACTTTTGGTTAAACCTAGAACAAAAAACTGTACATACAGCTGTGAAATAAATTAAAAACTCTAAATGATAGGAAAACAGACCTAAATGTTAGGAAAATATACCAGGATAAGGAGGCAGAGGGTGAGGTTAATGGTATTTTAGTTGAAATGACTGAGGAAGACTCTTCAAGGACAGTACCTGAATACAGTAAGAATCCAGCCTTGTGGACATCAGAGGAGTGAGAATTTCAGAAAGTTAGTACAAAGGTCCTAGGTACGTGTGGGTGTGATATAAGAAATGAAGTAAGGAAGGAAATGAGTGGTAATAAATTAGAGCAGAGATGACCCAGGTGCTGAGAGTATTGTGAGAATAAAAGCTTTTGAATTGTGTTCTAGATGTGATTGGCAGCTGTAGGAAGGTTTTGAGTTGGGGGCTGGCATAATTCGAACTGTATTTCAGAAGTATCAGCCTAGCTTCTGTGAACAGATTTTAGCCACACCAGAGTTGGTATACCTGTGAGGAGACTGTGACAGTGGGATGGTGGAAAGAGAGGCTATCCATGTTAGAGTGGTAACAAATTATTAGACTATGACATGTTTTGAGAATAGAGTTTAAGGGTTTTCCTACCATAACTTCATGGTAAAGGAAAAGAAAATGGAAAAGAGAGAAAAATGACCCATTACTTAGAACTGTAAATTATTTATTTTTAAAGCAATATTTCTTTTCTTTCAGAAGATCTTGTAATTAGAAAAATTATATCACTTTTGATTCTTTTGTGAGGCTGACAATCCACTGATAATGTCAGGAACTAATGTTTTCAATAGCAAAAACGAGCCACTGTAATGGGGTTAATAATGTTAATTACAGGGATCAGCGGATGGCATAGTGGTTATATCACTGTACTCTCACATAGTCAACCATGGTTCAAGTCCTGGACCCAGAGATTTAAAACTGACCCTGGGCACATGTGTGTGCAGGCTCAAAATTTTGAGAAGAGAATGAAGGAGCAGGAATTGCAGTGTTGCTATCCCCTCTGGGGGCCGATTTCTTCTTTATGTCTCTTTGTCTCTCTCTGTCTCTCTAGCAAGTACACATGCCCTACAGCTAAATTCTCTCTCTTAAAATAAATAAATAAATAAACCATGTTAATTCCAGATTACCCTAATTGAGCACTTACTATGTGCCAAGTGTCATGCTAAAACCAGTCCAGATTTTATTTGCTCTTCCACAACAGCCCTAAAAGATAGCTACTGTTATCTAAACTATATCTGTATTAAATATGAGGAAACAAAAGCCCATTGAAATTAAATAATTGACCAATCCCACACAGCTAGAGAATGACACACCTGGGAATCAAAGCCAGATTAACTGGACACTGCACCAGCTCTCAGAAACTGAGCTACTGTGTATATAAATATGTTCATGACAATACAGAAAATCCTTAGTCTTTCAGTATTTCAAGGAGCATTTTTAAAGAAGTATCTTATTGATTTATTTATTATTTTTAAAAACTTGACCAGAGACAGAAAGTGAGAAACCAAGTCACCAGGTCTGGGACTTGAACTATAGTTGATCATGTGAGAGTCCAGTACCTTAACCACTATGCCACCTACTGGCCCCTCAAAGGGCAGTTTTACTAGCTTACACCATTTCCTTTTGACCAGTTGATGACATGCAAACACAGTCCTCTTTGGCAATATGCATTTGTATTTACTAGGTATCAGTTGGGGATACTGATTTTCCATAGAAAAGAAGTCAACTCACAGGATATGAAGAATGCCAAATTTTTTTCATCTGATTATACAAAAAAAAAATGGAGATGAGTTGTTTTTTCAATAATAATAATGGTAAAGGGAATGGTGAGTTCTTCTGTGAAATGCATATAGACTTCCATGCATAAGAGAGAAGCCATCATAGAAAGCTTATCTTACAGTGGTGACAGGGAACAAAATTGACATACTTTACAAAAAGCAATGCCAAATAAATAAAGAAGAAACTTACACAGATACAAGAGGAAGATGTTGAATAATGATGACTAACTATAGTCTTCATCTAAACCTTCTTAATGTTGAGTTTTTCATGTATGTCAATCAAATCATTTTACAGGGGATTAAACTATGTAAAAAATTTTTTTGTTACATGGTTTATTTGTTATGAAAGGCAATAGACAGTTGGTCCAGTATTCAGTTACAATAATTAAAACAAACAAACAAAAACCTTTGTAATTAGGAAGGTCAAATATACCAAGAGTGACAAATTAACAAAGTGTATATTGCTAAGGTAAGACTCTAGGTTAGGAAATCTGAGACAATAGTATTCTTAGGTAAGGTGGCTTAGCTAACTCTAATCCTGCCCCTTGTTCTTTGCCTTGTCACTTCCGTGACTTCATGCACACATGTCTGCTCTTTCTGCTCAGGATTGCTCTTTACTTTTTTTTTTCTTTTCTACAGGTTATGCATGTGTTCACCCAATAAAAGTTGATCACATGGGACCATCGTTATAAAATATTTCAGAATATCCTAAGACCAAACTATTTTTTTTCTTAGGATGTTGCTTATCTTTCTATTAATAATATTACAGTGGTCGACAAGCTTCAGTCATTTCAAGGCAACTTTCACTATTATTAAATTATCTACCACGTGGTAGTTGGCATAAAGCCCTTTATACAGCAGTAACAAATAAGTGAAATCTCAGCAGTTTAGTGAAACTGCACCATAGTATGCTTACACAAAGCCCTCTGTGAATCCTAACAATTGTCCAGAAAAGAACACAAGGCAGAGGGAAGAGGAGCCAAGTGACAATTGAATGACTTACCTAGGACATGCCACATGTCACTTTTTGCTTATAACTCGTAGACCAGAAATTGTTACTCATTCCTGCCCTACTAAGAGGTAGGGTAGAAAAGCCTTCTAGGAGGGATGAAGATGGGTATTCATGGGGCATTTTTTACTACTTACTTAAACTAGAAATGACAAGACCTTCTTCTTTTTTTTTTTTTTTTTCCATAAATCAACTCGCTGTTTTTTCTGTAGGGTGTGTGCAACAGCCTGGCAACCAGAGAAAGAGAGAAAGAGTGAGGGAGACTTAGAAAGCTCCTCTCAGGAGTGATGGTCATGGCACAATTCCTTCTTTCCCATTATCTTCTCAGGCTTGACATACACGCACACATGCCTATCGTGTTTTGCAAGCCACAGAGTCTGAGACTCAAGTTGCAAGTCAGTCATGTGGAATCCAGCCACTCTAACCACTATGCCACAAGCTGTCCTCACACTTTTTTTTAACTTAAATGTATTTGAAAAGGAAACTGCATCTGTTAATGAAAAGCTTCAATTATATAATATTAAATTTATTTCTTTTTAACTATAGTGAAATGAAGTCAATTTCCCTTTCCCTCTCTCTCTCACTCTATCCCACTCTGGTCAAATTAAAATAAATATAATAAAAATGAAGTTAAATAATTCTTTAAAAAAAAAAAAAAACATGTAGGGACCAGCAGATGGTGTAATGGCTATGTCGCAGGACTCCCATGTAGTCCACCGCAGTTTGAGTCCTGGACCTGGTGGCTTAAACTCATGCTGGGTACGTGAGCTTGCATGCGTGCCAGAGATCTCAAGCAAAGAATAAAGGAAAAGGGATTGCAGGATGGCCCTCCCCCCTGAGGGGGTGATTTCTCACTTTCTATCTCCCTGTCTCTCTGTTTCTGGCGAGCACATGCACCCTATAGCAAAAACCTCTCCAAAATAAATGAATAAATAAAATGTTTCTGTTTATACTCACATTTCTATTATGAAGTTTAAATTATGAATTAAATAGAGTAAGAGATTAACGACAATAACAAAATAGAATAATTGTAACAATATAATGATACTTAATAAAATTATGTGGGGACCAACAGATGGCATAACGTTTATGTTACTGTACTCCCACATAACCGACTGTGATTCAAGTCCCAGACCCGGTGTATTAAAACTTACGCTGGGCATGTATGCATGAGTGCCCAAAATCCCAAGAGGAGAATGGAGGAGAAAAGATGGTAGTGTGACCATCCCCCCTGGGAAGTGATCTCTCACTTTCTGTCTCTCTGTCTCTATCTCTCCAGCAAGCACACACACCCTATGGTAAAAATCTCTCTTTAAAAAAGTCATATGAATGTGGTCACTCATTCTCTTTGTACTCTGCTCATATTTTTCAGACTGGAATTGACCACAGTCAGAAACCATGAAAAGTAAAACCCTAGATGAGAGGGGACTACTGTATTGGTTTATCTGGTGCTCTTCAAAACCCACAGTGCTGGGTACTCTTTCTACCCCCATTGGACAGACAAAGCATGAAGGTCAGGTAGTTTCCCCAAGATCTCATAGGCAGTAAGTAGCAGTGGAAAAACATGAATCCTGGCGACTTCCAGGGGATTTATTTCCACTTAATTTCTATTATGTATGTGAGAATCTGCAAGAGGAAAAGTTGCCCTTGGGCCATTCTCATCACTGTCCATGCTGCCTGGCATGTGCTTTTAGCTGACTTCCCTTTTTCTTGCTTGCTAAAGGAATAAAATATTTGAATGTCGATGCAATGGCACAGTAATGACACTAGTTATTTTTTTAAAGGGGCAAGGAAAGCAATGCATTTAATGTTCAAAAATATGTTAAGTTGGGACCAGCAGGTGGCGTAGTGGTTAAGGCACTGGGCTCCCACATATTGACCATGGTTGGAGTTCCAGACTTGGTGGCTTGAAATTCACACCAGGTCCATGTGTGTGTATGCCCAAAATTCTGAGAGGAGAATGGAGAAGAAGGAATTGGGGCATGGCCAGCCTCCCTGGGGGTGATTTCTTGCTTTCTGTAACTCTGTCTCTCTCTCTGTCTCTCCAGTGAGTGCACATGCCCTATAGCAAAAATCTCAACAACAATAAGAACAATTTAAGTAAAAAGCAAGATTAAATTGTAAACTTGCCTCTTAATGACACTATATAATAGATTCTTTTGAACATGACCAATTGTCTAGGAAGACCATACTACTAACTGCTTATTTTGTCTTACAGTGTCAAATGGCAAGCTGATTTTTCTTTTTAGTTTGTAAAAATAGAGAAACATAAACAAGTACTTAATCATTTAGCTTTTAATTAGTCTCATAGGGGCATAAATTAAGATATTTAAAAATAATTTTGGTTTTCTTTTCTAGAGATGTCACAAAGTAGAACATCTCCTTTTTCAGAGGGGAAGTCAGGTTAGAGAACAAGAAAGAACTTAGCATACTACTGGAAAAACTAAATGTTTTTGCAGGTAATTTTTAAAAATACTCTAAAGAATAGACCATATTATACCCATTTTAATGGAGAAATTAAACCTCAGAGAGGTTAAGTAACATGCCTAATGTTTCACAGTTAGCCAGTATCAGATCTTATAAAAATTTTTATAAACATTCTCCCATTTAGTTTCTGAAGAAAATGCATTCCTAGTTTGGATTTACTTTTAATAACAAGAAGAAACTAAAAAAAAACTAAAACTTACAGGGAGTACAACAAAGGAAAATTACAAAGTTTTTTGGGTTTCCAAAGTTCTCACCAGAAGTGCTTTCACTACCCATGACATAAAAATATCATCCTCGTTTCCTTGATTTCTTCCAACTCTACCAGAGTATTTGTTTAAGGATCATAAAAGACCCCTCTATACTTTTAACACAAAGGCCAATCCCATCTTCTTTTTTTCCCTAAAAGTCTTCTAGATTTTTTTTTCATCACTTAGAAATTTTAGAGAGAGGCAATACACATGTGGAAATAATAACAGTAGACGTAATGGCTAACATTCATTTATTGTTACTATGTGCCATAGATCTGATCATTTAAGTCTCCAGTTGGATCAAATACAATTCATCAGCCCTTCAAATGAAAACCTAAGTCATATTTCTTTTGTTCACACATACCCAAAAGATATTCTGAACCATTTCATTGGAAAAAAATAAGAGAATGCAGAGAAATGAGATAGAAGATAGTTAGGAATATTGTCCACTGCTTGGACTTCATAGCCATAAGTAAGACAATTAAATGTCCACTGAAGAGGTGGGAGGAACGATGACCTAGACATGACCCACGGAATACTGTGAGAAGGTGTGAATAAGTGTAAAAAGAAATCAAGAGAGTCCAAGACTTTTAAGTAGAGACGGGTAAGGTGGAGAGGATGATGGGAAGGAAATCTCAAGTTCTAAAATATGTAAAGGATTTTCTCAATTGAGCAATACTGAAGAGTCTTCTGGTTGCCACTAGCACTTGACTGATACTAAATGACTATTTCCGTATCTTAAGTAGTAGGATTTGACTCTCATGTTTTCATGATTTTTTTTATAAAAACACTTTTGTTTTTGTGTAAGTATGTCATTAAGGATTTAAAGGTACAGGTTTTAGTAAGATGCCCCAAAACTGAAAAAAAAGGATTTTTATAGGCATTTAGCTAGTAATATACTACAACCCTCTATCAGAAGGCTGGGGATAGTGCACTAATAAAATGAGGTTTATGCAGAACTGAAGTGGTGAAGCTCAGAAAGTTTGTCTTCAGAGAAACTAGTCAGTGATTGATAACTGGAACATTTTTCAATTTTAGTAAATTTTAAATGAGAACCTCAAATTACAATATTATATTCATTAAAGTCAAATCCTTTGAGAACTTAGCTAAATTTGACTCATGTATCACTAAAAAGATGCTTTCTTGAGGGAGTACTGGTGGTCTTGCCAGTGACTGTTCATTTAAAATATTGATAAAGCTAACCTTCAAGGCTTAAATTAAACCAGAGAATATCCATGGTTGAAGTTGTGTTTAAATCTTAGAATAGTACAATATATATTAGCTGGTGGTGTATTTTTGAGGTTAAAACAATGGCAAAAATAAAAGGCTTATTTTAATTAGAAAAAGAAAAATAGAAGGAATGAACAAATGTGTAATGACAGGCATTCCCTCTCTTCTAAAAGAAATGAGTTTTTGTTATTGCTTATATTTTATCACCAAAGTATCTTTAAAGTTTTGGTGACAGAGACTCCATACTGAGAAAACGGCAGCATTAATATGTAGATAAAGTCAGAATTCTGGAAAACAGTGCCAGAACTCAAATGGGAACCATAAGATATCTTCAAAAACTTCTTTTACCACTGTTGATGAGGAGGAAATCAATTACTATTCTAATGAAAAAGAGTTGCCGAGGATTAAAGATGACTGGATGAGATTAAAACCATTTATGTTCTCAAGAATTTCTTGGGGTGTTCTATCCCACTATCTTCTGGGTGCTGAAGAGGATGTGTGAAAATGAGACTCTCAACGTGATAAAAACATCATTTTTCAGAACGCAGAATGAATATATAAAATGTGTTAGGCATGTTTTAAAAACTTGTAAATATTAGCTCGTTGAATATTTACAATAACTTTAGCAAAAAAGCATTTATAGCCCACTTTACAAATAGTAAAACTGTGTTTTAGAGATTTAAGTAATTTCCCCAAAGTCATACATCAGGTAAATGCTAAAGCCAGAATACAAACAAACCAAAGTCTCAAAGACACTTAGCTACAGTGCTAATGTATAGCTAAGTGACTGGTAAATATAATTGGATTGAAATGATATTTTCAAAGTTTATGTAGAACCTCTGTATTTTGATCCAGTATGTCAGGAGTTGGAAGTTGCTGCTTTCTTCTAAGAAGCTGAACAAATGGAATAAGCCAACAACTCCATCCGTAAGTTAATAGGGCAAATCACTACCCCCAAATTGGAAAGATTGACAGTAGATACAGATCACGGTGTATCGGAGCAGTAATTCACAGGGACCAATCTCCACAAGAATCAGTGCTGAGAAAGAAAACCTAAACTGTAATGGATGGAATTACTGAAGGTTCAATATGGGCAAGTCTGAAAGTCAAAAATTACAGAGGATTTAGTCACGGAGAGGGGTACATTCAGATGATGGAATATTATTCAGTGCTAAAAAGAAATGAGCTAGCTAACCATGAAAAGATACAGTAGAATTTTAATTGTATATTTCTGGGTGAAAGGAGTCGATCTGAAAAGGCTATATATTGTGTAACCCCAACTATGTAACATTCTGGAAAAGGCAATGGTATGGACACAGTAAAAAGATCAGCTTACCAGGGAGTAGATGGGAAGAAGATATGAATAGGCAACACTCAGTGTAGTTTAGGGCAGAAGAACTATTCTGTGTGGAATTTTAGTAATTATACATTAGTCTAAACCCACAGAATACACAACACTAAGAGTGGATGCTAATGTAAACCATGGATTTTGGATAACGATGTGTCAAGGTACATTCAACATTTATAACAAATGAAACACTCTGTTGGGAATTGATGGGGAAGCTATGTAAGTGCTGGGTAGGGAGGATATGGAAAATCTCTGCTTTCCTCTCAATTTTGTGGTGAACCTAAAATTACTGCAAAAGAAATAACATCGGGGCCAGTGGTTGGTGTGTTGTTTTAAGGGCTGGACTCCCACATGGCTGACCGCAGTTCGAGTCCCAGACCCAGGGGCCTGAAAAATCAAGCTGGGCACATGTGTGAGTGTGTGCGTGTGTGTCCAAAATCCCAGGAGGAAAGCGGAGAAGAAAGGATTGTAGCATGGCCATATCCCCTAGGTAGTGATTATTCACTTTCTCTCCCACTGTCCTTCTCTTTGATGAATGCACATGCTCTATGGCAAAACAAAACAAAACAAAAACATTTTTTTAAAAAGAGATAAATAAAGCCTTACAAATTTAAACAAAAAGTATATGTCACCTGTGTGAGTAGAAGTGTCATGCTTCTTTTTGATGATTTACAATAGCCTCAGTTTACTCATCTTTTCACAAAGATACTGTCTCTTTCAGTCACAGATGTCGGACTTTATTGGAAGATTTTCAAATTTTATATTTAAGATTATATAGAAAAATCTATTTGTTTTTCCTTAGCAACTAGAGCTATGTTGAAAAGAGCCAACAATCTTCTGGCTTGGATCCATATTGCCCATTTGAGAGTATGGAAGTGTGAAGCAATGGCAATATTTGAGTACATGAAATTAGATCAAGTCTACAGATTTCATAGCAAAAAATGCTTCCTTATTTAATATTTAAAGAAGGCTAGTTTAGTACTGGCTCCATGGATATAGTAAAAAGAAACTACTTCACTAAAAATCAGGCTGTCTCGAAGATGGAAAAAAAATGGAGCATTATTTTCTGTATACATTGTATATAACAATGTTCTCATATACTTCAGGGAAGTGAATGTAAATATCAGATGTCCTAAGAGTAAAACTGCTATTTCCCAATGATAATCCTTCTTTAAATAGCTCCTTTCTTTTTGATGATTGTCTTCCCTTGAATATATTTCAAAATATTTAAAAATCCCAATGACATCTCTACTAAAAATGATATAAAGGTACCTCCTCTTCTTCATTAAAATTTCCTTTAACAATCAAATACTTGAAATGCCTGAAAAACTGTTTCTTCTCTTTGGCTATTCAGTTTGTATTAACATCTTTCTTTTATTCTTAATAAGGATCCAATTATATTTTAACATTCTCCACTGTGACATATAATAGAAAGTAAATTGGCCTTTCATGTTGTCCTTCCTGCCTTTCTTGCCATTATTTTACGATCACACAAAAATTTTAACTCTTATTAACTTGTATTTTGAATGTACAAATGGATGTTTGCTTACTTCGTCCCTATGGTTGTTTATCTATATTAAGCATCTAAATACTTTTAAAACAAGTCTAATAAACCCTAAAAGTAACAAATTGGAACTCATACAGATAAATCACTAGGAAAATTATGTAGGTGTGGTTTATGTCCAACCTGCAGTCATTATGTTAAATCACGATGTCTGAAGCATCTGGTTGAATTTATATATTAAACATAAATTCTCTAAGTGACACTTTTTCTAATACACTATGATTTTACTTTACTGAACTTCAAGTCTTATTTCATTAGAATGACTCAAATAACTACACTAGAAACTCACAAAAATTTTCATCAAATTTAAGGTTTATAGAACATGTCACCTAAAAGATGTAAAGGCTGTATTGTTCTCATTTCTTTTTCTTTTTTCTTTTTTTTTTTTTTTTTTTGTTCCTTGTATTTAAAATCAAAACACTTATACTTT
>NW_006159462.1:3532498-3541790 GCF_000334495.1 Tupaia belangeri chinensis
AGGTGTAAAGGCGTTTTTTTTTTTATTTTTTTTTTTTTTTTTTTTTTTTTTTTTTTTTTTTTTGGTGCCTGCTATTTAAAATCAAAAGACTTATACTTGATGGAAATAGAGAGTAAAGAACTGGATGGGAATGTATTAGAAATCCAAATAGGAACAAAAATTACTTTGTATTCCACTCACATGATTAGATCATTTTGTTATTAAACTGTTGAGAGAGATCAATTTATTTCAGGATGTGAAAAATCTTTCTGTGAGTATAGAATAATTTATATACTTTCTCTTTGGACTAATATTAATTCAGAGGCTTGATTACCTGTATTATCTTCCATACGATGGTTCTACAAGTGATTGAAATTCAGTAGGACAGTGCAGTATTGAAATAGCGAAGCTGCATAGTGGAGATGGGAAGGTAACTGTGCAAAGCACAGAATGGAAATTTGACAGAATGTTTGTTACTATTGTTAGAACTATTTTACTTTCTTAAAAAAAAATGAAAAGATGCGTATGCTCACTAGAGAATGAAAGTGAGAAAGCACTCTCCCCTCATTCCCCAACCGTCGGGAATGGTCACTCTACAATCCCTTCTCCTCTGTCTCTGCTTTTGGGATTTGGTGCACACACACACATGTGCCTTGTGTATTTTTCAGCTCATGTCCATGACTCAAACCAACTTGATGTGTGCGGTCCCACTGCTTTAACCACTACAACAATGTTATCCCATATTTTACCTTTTATAATATTTATTTATTCCATGAGTGAGAAAAACAGAGAGAGAAAATGATACGGCATCTCTTAACTGGATCCTGAAACCATGATACATTCCTGGCTTCAGCCAGACCCCAGATCATGGACATGCCTGTGTCTGGCATACTCAGAGAGGTCTCTGGATGTGAACTGGCAACCTTCCCACCTGAGTCAGCCTCACGGAGTGACACATTTTGCTGCAGTGCCATTGTCCAGCCCCTATTATACTTTCTATCATGATGTTATTTGTTACGCCAGCTACCTTCTAAGGATGATGCTTGAAAATAGAGTCCTTTTTAAGCTAAATATCTTCAGTGTGTTTGTTTTGCATACCAGAGAATATAGAGGTGAAGAGGAGAGAATGTTCTACTTAGTAAAGAAATGTACCTGCTTCTGACCACTCTAAATCTGTTGTAAATCCTCCTAAACTTTGGGAAAGCTTCGTAGAAGTGAATCTGTGGCAGAGACTGCTGGTGGGCTGAGTTTTATGTCTGAACTGGACGTAGGATACAAAGGCAGAGGGAGCCATGAAAATATAATCCCCTGGAAATAAGAGGAACTTGAGAAATGTGCAGTACCAAGGGCTGTAGAATTTGGAAGGTTTGGGACGAGCAGTTAGCATAATGGCTATGTCACTGAACTCCCATGTAGTTGACCGCAGTTCGAGTCTCAGACCCGGTGGCTTAAACTCATGCCGGGTATTTGTGTGTGTGTGCCCAAGATCTCGAGAGGAGAATGGAGGAGAAGGGATTGCGGCATGGCCATCCCCCCCGGGGGATGATTTCTCACTTTCTGTCTTTCTGTCTCTCTCGTATTTCTGGTGAGTGCATGCACTCTATAGCAAAAAAATCTCTTAAAAAAAAAAGAATTTGGAAGGTTTTTAAAATCCTATTTTACCTCAGTCCTTAAGGAAAGCAACCATAGCCAATATCTCAGTAGTTTCCAGGAGTTCTGGAAATTTGTCTTGTTTCTATAGCTCCCCTTGTGCTGGTTTCAGAGTGAGAAATTAATGCTATTTGTTAAATGAAAATTCTTTATTGACTTCACACTGAATAATTAGAATCATACATTTCAGAGGGAACGGGTAGCCATTTCTTTCTTATCCTTTCCCTCTTTTCTACATCTGTCAGTTGTTGGTATTTCCTCCCTAGTCTTCAGCATGTAACTACATCTTAACAAGTTATCTGGATAAAAAATAAAAAGTTCAGTCAGCCATAGTTTTACCATATTGTAAATTAAAATAATAAGAATGCAGTGGTTTGAAAAGTATAAAGTATTTACTGTTATTAATCAATCATCCAGAGCATTCTGTGTACAATAAAACCTACTTTTAATAATTTGCTTCTCAATGCTTTTCCAGCCCTTTGTCTCCCCTCCTGACAATATGAGTAGTAAAAAGATCAGTCAGGCTGTTCAAATCAGTAGAGATTTAAAGCAATGTAGAAGAAACCCTGAAGAGGAAACTGAAACCCCCACACCTACCCACCTGTGTTTTAGCTGCAAAGTTTCCAAGAAGAAAATTAACAGAGAAAAGGAGGCTATGAAGGAGTGAAATGGAAAGAGAAGAGAAATCATCTACGGAATTGCCCCTTGAATCTGAAATAGAATACCCCCTCTCCTCATGTGTCAAGTTGGGCTGCAAAATAATATTATTCCCTGGTGCAGTTTTCTTCAGTGAATTAGACTGCATAATCCTAGGTAAAATCACACTGGGAAGTAAAATTAAAGACACAAAAAGTTAGTCATATCACTAAAAAAATCACCGACTATACGGATTAAACCATTGGCAGCTTCAAAGATAAAGATTGTTTTACACATTATCTGTTGAATCGGAGGACTTTCTAGTCCATTGGACCATATACCTTTTCAAAATGAATAATAATGAAATAATACCTAGGAGAAGAATATTAACATTTCAGCAATGCAATTTCTTGGTCCAGATGGGAAACCACTTGAGCTTAAAAGGACTGTAATGAACAAGGAAAAAAGAGATGTAAAACTCTGCATTTTATTCAATTCATAACCCAAGTTTCCTGGATGTGTGTTTCCTTAAGATGTTTCCAAGTCTCGGGTTTTGCTTAAAAGATACCTTTTATTAGAAATATGTGGATTTGTATTGCCCTGCATGCAATACATAGAACAGTGTGAAGCTATTCCTTAAAATCCTATGTGGACAAAATAGAACTTGCTTTCTAAGGAATGAGACCTCAGTCTTCAACTACTGCCAACCATCCAGCCTGGCCTTCAAGTTCATCAGGGATGGTGATACCACAAGCTCTTGGTTAGCTATACAATGTTCATGTTACTTTGTTGTTGAGAATTCCTTTCTTATACAATTGAAATGATTATACTGTGAATTGAGCTATTCCCCTGAACCTACACCTTAGGTGACTGGCAGCCTAGATGAATCTATTTTGGGATTTATAAATGGTCTGCCCATTTCCATGTCTGTTTTTTCCATGTGAATTTTTTTTAAATAGTGAGATTCTTTTAGACTTACAGAGTTCCTAAAATAGTATGGAAAACTCTCATGTACTCTATTTCTTGTGTTAATAGCTTATGTCACCATAGAACACTAATAAAAACTAAATAATTAACCTGAGTACAGATATATTATCTAAACTGCAAGATTTATTTGTATGTCATCAGCTTTCTACTACTTTTTTTTTCTGCTCTAAAATCCAATCCAGGATTCCATGTAACAGTTGTTATGTGTTCCTTTATTTTTACCTTCTTCTCTTCCTTCCTTTCTTCCCTCTTATCTTCTTTCCTTTTGAACTTTCATACTGTTAAGCACCACAAGAAACTCTAGACTTCTTATTTTCCCTACCCCAAATCTAGAATCAACCAGTTCTCCAAAAAGCCCTGGCTTCATTTATTTGAGAATGCTGTTTGAAAAACAAGATTTAGATACTCGGTACAATTCACTACTTCTGGAGTACTACTACTACTAGTCACTTTCAGTGCTAAAACTAGGAAAAAATTTTATTATTATTATTATTATTAAGCTTAAACTACTGAAGCAAATTTATGAATCCATACTGATACTTTTAATTCTAATACAGATTACAAGGTTCATTTTAGACTTCACCTTTTCCTTATATAATTTCTTTCTTCTTAAGTGAATGATCTAGTTTTTATTACCTATAATATATATATATATATATATATATACATAAATTTACATTTCCATTGATTAGATGACTAGAAGTGAAATTGCTAGGTCATATTGCATATAAATATTGAACTTCACAAGAAGCTGCCAAGTTGTTCTCCAAGGTGCCTCAACTATGTTTTATTCCCACCAGAAATGTATGTATGACAATGCCACTTGCTCCAGGCGTTTGTCAGCACTTAGTAAAGGCAAGTTGTTTTTGTTTGTTTGTTTGAATTTTCTTGTTGCCCCCTATTAGACTTGTTTGTAGTACTCCTTAACGGTATTTTGATATCTGTGATGCTATATCCTTTCTGGTCATAATATTGCTACCATGAGTCCTATCCTTTTTTCATGGTCTTTCTGGCTAGCATTTTCAAGTTTTATTGATTTTTTTAATTTTTAATTTTTTTTTATTTGTTCATTCCTTTATTTTAATTAGAGAGAGACACAGAGAGAGGAAAAGTTAGAAAGCAAGCCACTAGGTCCAGGACTTGAACCATGGTTGGCCATGTGGGAGTGTCCAGTGCCTAACCACCACGCCACCAACTGGCCCCAAGTTTTATTGATCTTTAGACAAATTAACTTGTGCTTTGATTTATCTTTTCATATTATTTTTCTGTTTTAATTTTAATTGATTTGCGTTCTCTCTCCCTTTTTTTCTTTTTGGAGAGGTTTTCGCTATAGGGTGCTTGCGCTCGCCAGACAGACAGAGAGAGACATAGAGACAGAAAGCGAGAAATCACTACCCGGGGGGATGGTCACGCCGCAATCCCTTCTCCTCCATTCTCCTCTCGGGATCTTGGGCACGCACGCACACACGCCCGGCGTGAGTTCTAAGCCACTGGGTCCAGGACACGAACCGCGGTCAACTACGTGGGAGTCCAGCAACATAGCCATTACGCTAACTGCTGATTCCCTTGTGTTCCCTTTTTTAAAAAATAATTTTTTTTTTATTTAATTCCATTTGTTATTATTTTTTTAATTTGACCAGACAGAAATAGAGGAAGAGGGAAAAGGAATGTGAAAGCAAGTGGCCAGGTCTGGGACTTGAACTGCAGTTGGTCGTGTGGGAGTCCAGTGCCTTTATCTATCACACCACCTGCCAGCCCCAATTTGTGCTCTTAACTCTATTCCTTCCTTCTGCTTGTTTTAGAATTAATTTGCTATCTTTTAAGAGTCTTAAAATGAAAGCCTAAATAATTTCAGACGTCTCTTCCCTAATGTATATATTGATTGTTGTAAATTTCTTTTAAATGCTAGTTTAGCTGCGATGAGCACATTTTTTATATATTACACTTTATTTTTTCATTTAGTTTGATTACATCTTCATTTCCTTTGCAGCATCCACCCTCTTTGATATATGAGTTATTTAAAACTATATTGTTTAAGTCCCAATTATTTGTGAATTTACTATACATTTTTCAAGTATTGATTTCTAGTTAAATTGTCTTGTGTTCCAAAACATACTCTTATGTTTTCTATTCTTTCAACATTATTTTATATTTATTTTATTGCTCAGAAAATGCCTTATCTTGGAAATGTTCCCTTCGGAGTAAAAAAGAATGTATAGTATGCCGTTCTTGGGTAGAATCATCTACAAATGTCCTTTATGTTTAGATTTTACTTATTAGTATAGATATTCCAGCTTTCTTACCACAGCTGTTTACATGGTATTCCTTTCTGCATTCTTTAACCTCTCGTCTGTGTCTTTTTAATTAAAATGGGTCATTTGTGGACAAAACTTCATCATGTCTTCTTTTCTCGCTCATTCTGATAATCTTTATCTATTAACTGATTTTTTTAGGGTATTTATTTATTTATTTATTTATTTTTTATTTTGCCATTGGTCACATACACTTGCCAGAGACAGAGCAAGCGAGAAAGAGAATGCAAGAAAGTACCCCCATGGGAAACTGTCATGCCAGAATCCCTTTTCCTCCAGTTTTTCCTCATGTTGGGATTTCAGGCACATATGCTTACATGTCCAACATGTTTTTCAAGCCATAGGGTCCAGGATTTGAGCTGCAATCAGCCATCTTAACTATCATGCTACCAGCTGACGCTAGCTTTTTAAAATATTTTTATGTGATCATAGATAGGCTTGAAATTTATCTCAGCTTTTTCTTTTTTCTTTCCCTGCATTTTTTAGTCAATTGAACATTTCCCCATGATTCCATTTTATTTCTTTTAATAACTTATCACTTAAACCACTTTTTAAAATTTTAGTCATTTCTCTAGGGTTTAAAATAAACATCTTTAATTAATCAGCCTACTTTCAAATACTATACTGCTTTACATGTAGTTCATGACTTATAACAATACATTTCTAATTCTCTCATATTCTTTGTGCTACTTTTTTCACACAGTTTAATTTTATACATGTGTTTTCATAATGTATTTTGCTTTATATAGTCATCATTTATGGTAATTTTTTTTTTTTAAGTCCAAGGTTTAGTCTGATATAATTTTCCTTCACCCCAAGAAAGTTCCTTTCACATATCTTCAAGGATAGGTCTGCTTTTCATTAATTCACTCAAGGTTTGTTCTTCATTTTTGAGGGATACATTGGGTCTTTTTTTTTTTTTTTTTTGGAGAGATTTTCACTATAGGGCGCATGAGCTCACCAGACAGACAGAGAGAGAGACATAGAGACAGAAAGTGAGAAATCACCCCCCAGGGGGGATGGTCACGCCGCAATCCCTTCTCCTCCATTCTCCTCTCGGGATCTTGGGCACGCACGCATACGCGCCCAGCGTGAGTTTTAAGCCACCGGGTCCAGGACACGAACCGCAGTCTACTATGTGGGAGTCCAGCGACATAGCCATTACGCCAACTGCTGGTTCCCAAGGGATACATTGGGTCTTGATGGTGAAGTTCACTCCCAGCTTCCATCAGCCTCAGATCATTGGAAGTGCATGATGGTGTATTCGGGGAGTCTCTGGTTATGAAATCCGATTCTTCTCATGTGGCCTAGTCTCATACAGTGTCACATTTTACCACTGTGCCGTTGGCTAGCCACAGCATTTGATTTTTTTTTATAATTTCCATCTGTCTGCTGAGGTTATTCACCTTGACATCTACCTTTCACATTATTTACAGTTATTTTAAATTCTTTGTCTGACATGGCTAATGCATATGTCATATCTAAATCTGATTCTGATATCTTGAATCTTATAAATGGGGTGTTTATGCATTTTTTTCTATGCCTTACATTTTTTTGTTGAAAAATGGTCATTTTATAAAGCATGTTAGAAAATGAAACAGATTTTATTCATGAAAATGTCTTCATTTTTCCTTTTGGAAAAACTGTAATTGTGTATGTTTTGGGTTCATCTGAGGGTATAAAAATTGTTGTTCCTAGACAATACCACGTTTTGCCTCAGATTTCAAATTCCTGTAGTAATAGTTAGAATTTACAGTGGGAATTACAATAAAGTACACTGCCTATATGGCCCTCCAGTCTAGGTCTTTGCGTTATGTCTCAGTGCCTGTGTTCTCTGCATGTTTTTCTTACCATCCTCTTTCTCTCCTAGTTGGACTCTGCTGGTACTTATTATTCAAAGCTGGTTAACTTGGTGTTTGTGTAGTAAGCAGAGAACAGGAAACGTTCTCTGTTTTTCTGATTAGACTTCATACTGTCACTGAGGTCTCAGATGGGTGCCCTCTTCAGTGCTCCTGCTCCCAAGCCCCACACATTGTTAAGCCCAGCATTTATTGTTGTTCCTCCCTGAAGATGAAGTTTCTTTTTTTTTCTTTTTTTGGAGAGATTTTCGCTATAGGGCGTATGTGCTCGCCAGACAGACAGACAGAGACATAGAGACAGAAAGTGAGAAATCACTCCCCAGGAGGGATGGTCACGCCACAATCCCTTCTCCTCCATTCTCCTCTCGGGATCTTGGGCACGCACGCACACGCGCCTGGTGTGAGTTTTAAGTCACTGGGTCCAGTTCGCCAACCGCGATCGACTACGTGGGAGTCCAGCGACATAGCCATTACTCTAACTGCTGGTTCCCAAGATGAATTTTCTTAAATTTCTTTTTCCCTGTTTCATTAGGTTTTACCAGTTCATTAAGGTAAGGTTGTTTGTTGCTCTTCTACTACCTACAGTATTGGCATTTTGTTTCATAAATGAGACCCCAGGGGAGAAGAATCTTGTGGCGTCACTTGCCCTTCTGATAGGACTACTATTGTCTCTCCCCCATCCCCCCATTTTATACTACGGTAGAAACTTTCTTAAGGCTCCTTGATATTTTCTGTGAGTACCTCGTGAATTCATGGAGAAGAACCTACAGGAAGGTATGGCTTCTACTCATTTCTGAAGCACCAAAGGGTTTCACACTCTGCAAACTCACATTCGGCCTCTGTTAAATGTCCAGTTGTCTCTATCATGGGTAAATGTATGCAAAAAATTATCTCTCTTTAACTTTTGATCTAGTTGTTTTCTTGCTGCCTGAGCTCTCTGATGGTTTTTAAAAGTTGTGAAAATGTGAAGTTAATTAGACTGTTATTCATTGTAAAATTGGGAGTGATGCTGTTCCAGCTTATTATAACCAGGGCCAAAACTGGTCTTTGTATTAAATAATCACACAGTAATATAATTCTTCTAATTGATTTTTATTTAATTAGAAAATCATTTCCATTGACTTTGAAATCAAAAAGTACATATTGACTTCTGAAAAAAAGGGGTAAAACAGTTTCAGATGCTGAAGTTTACTTACTCTGCACATGGGGGGAAACCTATTTACTTTAACATATTCTGGGCTGAATTGTCATTTAAGTATAATACAGTATTACCAGAATACTTTCAGTGATAGAGCTGGAGGTGAGAATGAGATAAGAATGACTTCAAAATGTAAGAGGATGCTTCTGTCAGATAAAGCTAAGATCAAATTTCTTATAGTTTTTTAATCTCTACTATGTTGTCCCTAGTAACATAAAAGGGGTGAGGATAAAAAGAAATTGTATTATTCCCAAGTAGCTTCTTTTTTCTTCTTAGGGGAGCAAACATCTTCTAGACCATAAATTCATTTCAAAAAATTTTGTTTTCTATCTCAGGGCATAGACTATGTTTAGTGTTGGAAATTGAGAATATGCAGTGAGTGAGATTTCATAAAGCCCCTCAGAGACTAGAATATGAAGGAGCCTACATATAAGTTCTGTGATAAATAATTTTTAAAAAGAGTTGTACAAGAGATTTAATATGGGGGCTGGCAAGTGGTGTGGTGGTTAAGGGCGCTGGATCCCATATGGCCGACTACAGTTTCAGTCCCAGACCTGGCAGCTTCCTTTCTCACTTTCCTTCTCTCTCTCTCACTCTGTTCTTCTCTAGTCAAATTTAGATACATAAAGTTAAATAAAATTAATTATTTAAAAATAAAAGATTCAATATGG
>NW_006159462.1:3544755-3546814 GCF_000334495.1 Tupaia belangeri chinensis
TAATTATTTAAAAATAAAAGATTCAATATGGCCAAAGAGAAGTGACATATTATAAAGATTAAGAGAGTCGTTGTTGGAGTTAAGCTCAGTAGGTTTAACTTTTGACTCTATTACTTCCTGATTATGTAACCTGAGCAAGTTCATTAACCTTTGTGGTGCCTATCTCTTAAAATTGGAGTACTGATAGAGAGGTTGTCAAAATTTAATGTGCTACTATTGGGTTAAAATGAAATAGTCAATAAGCAGTTTTTTTTGTGACCTACGAAAATGGCAGTTTCCCATGGCCTATCCTCATGCGTTATAGTCATTCAATCAGTGTAATGCCAAAAGATGGTTTATTGGATTGAATCTTGTGCCTCTTCCCAAAATACATGGATAAACCTTATTTGGAAATAAGGTTTTAGGGCAGACCCTACATGAAATGACTGGTGTCTTTATAAGAGAAAGAAGAAGAAGACTTAGAAACAGAGATGCAGAAGAGATACACAGGGCAAGTCCACACAGAAATGGAAAGAGAGGTTAGAGGGATGTGTCTGTAAGCCAAGGAATACCAAGGACTGTCAGAAGGCACCAGAAACTGGGAAGAGAAAGGAAGAATTCTCTAGAATCTTTGGAGGGAGCTCAGTTCTGTGGAGACCTTGATTTTTGACTTTTTATCTGTAAACTATAAGCAAATTAATTTTCATTGTTTTAAGCCACCAAGTTTGTGGCATGTGCACAACAGCCCTAGGAGACTAATACAGGTGGAAAATGCTGAACAAATGCTGTCTATGATTTGCCATCAAAACAAATAGAAAAATACTACATGGCCGTGGTGATTATTTACAAAGGGAAAAAGAAGGTCATTCCAGGTGAGAAAATGTCATCAATGAATGTATCAAGAACAAAATGTTAAGGCTAGCAGGTGGCATGGTGGTTAAGGCACTGAACTCCCACATGGCCAACTGTGGTTAAAGTCCTGATCTGACAACTTGTTTTCACACTCTCTCTCTCTCTCTCTCTCTCTCTCTGTCTCTTTCTCTCATAAGCACATGTGTCCTTAGCTGATTTTTAAAAATGGTAATAATGAATAAGATAAATAAATCTTTAAATAAAAAAAGGAAATGTCTACTTGCACAAATTTGTTGGAATATACAAGAGGAATAGATAAAGGTGATTCTACACACAAATGACCTGTGATAGGCTTCTTCTGCCATGTTGGAGATGTAGACTCTGTGCTATTGGCATGAGTTTCAGAATAATTTTTAAAATATGAGAGTTAGGTGACACAATCAAAATTTTCTAAATATCACTCCAGAAGCACTATCTGCAGCAAGAAGGAGGAGGCTTCAGAAGATTATAGAAATTGTCATGGTTCAGGATCATAAAGTCCCAAAAGGAGAAGGGAACATAAGAAAAAGATAGAACAATGCTTTCAGGTATAGATTTTATGTAATTATATATAACTTATATGTTTGAAGTGGCCAAGAGGAATACAACTACAATTATTAAGTTGGAAAAGTCATGATGTATTTTTCTCTTTTTCAACACAAAAAATATGTCAAGACTTTTCTGACCACTCAGTATATACAGATTTCTGATTTAGGATATAGATGGAAGTTACACAAAAAATTGAAATAGAAGAGGAAAAGTTCCTTAGGTGAGAATTAGAGAAAAATTGCAGTTGAGAAAAATGCCCAAGTGACAATGTCTATAGAATTGAGGCATGAGGAATTAGACATTTGGGGAGAGGTCTTCATTGTCAACTCTTCTATCATGGGCATACCTAATTCCCTCACTGAGTGATCTTCATCTGGCTCAATTACAAGTCTGTATTAATCCAACTTCCTGTATCAGTTTGGCATTAAAAACATTAGAGTTGTTAGGTTTTAGATAGAAGTTGAAAAAATGATGGTAGATGCACTAATGCACAGAAGGAAAAAAAAGTTAACAAAGAAAGAGAAATATGTTTCAGGGTTGACAAGCAGGAATACAAAATTATAACCTAAGGATGGGAAGATAAGAGAATGATAAAACCAAAGGAGAAATTTCAAAAAAAAAAAAAAAAAAGACTAGTTAA
>NW_006159462.1:3547185-3552861 GCF_000334495.1 Tupaia belangeri chinensis
TTCAAAAAAAAAAAAAAAAAAAAGACTAGTTAAAATTTCACAAAAAGGTTGTGTTGGTCAGGATGGACTGAAGTATGCTTTGATAACAAATAAATCCAAATTCTTCACAGCTTAAGAAATTTCTTCTTCCCATAAAACATGGATCACTGGGAGGGTAGAGATGTTCATGGTCATCCAGGGGCCAGGCTTCTGAAGGCTGCATTTTGACATGTATTTCAATAATCTCTGAAGCCAAAGAATGAGAGTATGGTGAATCATGCAGTGGCTCTTAAAACACTCACATGTAATGATGCTTGTTATTCTACTCATATTTCATTGACCTATCAAGTCACACCTCAGTGTCTAGTATAAATAATATTTCCAAACTTGTCATGATGTTGATAAAGGACAAATTTATCATGTGTCTAGGAGAAGAAACAGAGTATTTGTGAAGAAGTCCCAAGAAAGAGAACCTGAGGAGAGGGGAAAAAAAAAAAAAAAAAACTTGGGAGAATTCCCTAGAAAATAGGGAGAATTGGAGATGAGATTCAAGGAAGTAGATCACTGAATGGATCCACTGAGATGGGAAACATTTAGTTTTAATAGGCCAGCGCAACATGTTTACCTGATTTTCTCAGACATTTTCAGTGGTTCTTTCACAGAAAGGAAGTTGGATTGATACAGGTTTGTAACTGATCCAGAAGGTCACTCTGTGAAGGAATTAGGTCTGCCTGTGATAGAACAGTTGACCAGAGGAACCAAAAAGTTCTAGATTGACTGAGGAAAGAAACAAAGAAAACATGGGACAGATATATTTGAAGCACTGGCAAAAGTCAAAGACCTAGAGACCATGATGATGTTGATGTGCATATTAAAAAATTATAAAGGATTAAGAATATTAAAGATTTTTTTATGGTTTCAGTGGTTTTAGACGTGGGCTGTGGAAGGGTCTGCCAAAGTAAATGAAGTAGAAGATATCTGAATTACAAGGAAAATGTTTAAATTATGTGGCTAGTTTTCTAGTATTTTTACCTTATTTGAGAAGCTTCCCCCTTCTTAGACCTGGGATTTGGTTTTTCTTTTAGGGTTTGTGGTCAATTATACTAAGAGATTGTAGTGAAAAATCAATATTTCTCAATTTGCAGAATTCAGGCATTACAAGGGAGATATAAGTTTAATTCCTGCTCTAGCATTTATTACCTAATTAGCTTGAGCCAAGTTATTTTACCTGTATGATCTATTTCTTCATGTATAAGTCATAATTGTTCAACAAATATGTATAAATTATGTGCTTTACAATGTGTACTCAAGAATGTCTACTGTGTCTAGAATTGTGGTGAGATAGCAAATATACCAGCTTTGCTATTTTTCAGTGAAGATCTAGATGAAACATTGAATCTTTGGATTTCTGATCAAGTCCTATGTGAAAAAACTGCCCTTCTTTAACACTTACAGAATCTTGGTTACTTTTAGGCAGCAATAATCTCAGACTCAAAAGCTAAATCACGATTGTTTTTAACCAGTATTTTCAATTTAGTTTCTCTTTGTCAATGATTGATCTAGAGTTCAGCATGCGACCCAGCTCCAGCCAATTAGACAAAATAGGTGTCATCTAGAGGCCTTCTAGGAAAAAAGTTTTCATTAAGAGATAGGACCTTTCTTAGGACCTAAGAATTGAGCTGCCTTTTTTTTCTTGCATCTTTTTTCTTCTTCACTGTAATTACTGATTAACATATAATTGTACATCTTTGTGGCATATAATATGGATTTTTTAAAGCTTGCCTGAAGTATGCAATAATACACATTATTGAATATATGTATTTTTTAAAAATTATTAATTTTACATTTATTCACTGAACATTACCAAGGCATATAAAATGTGACTTCCTATCCAGAATACACTGTGTGGTGGCTTAATCATACATGTTACATCAACAAATAATTTTCCATTTCTTATTTCATACATATATCATACATATATATGTATATATATATATTTCCCCCCCCCCATTTCTCACCCTATGCCATTTTCCATCCTCCTCCCACACTCTCTCTGGTATCTATAGTTGCTTTCCTTTTTAAGCCATATAGATAATATAAAATAATTGGTTCAAGCCAGCCAATGGTGATTAAGGCAGCTGGATTCCACATGGCTGACTGCGTAGTTTGAGTCCCAGACTTTATGGCTTGAATAACATGCTGGGTACATGTGTGTGCCTAAAATCCTGAAAGGAGGGAAAGATGAAGGAGAAAGGATTGTGGCATTACCATTCCTATAGGGGGTGATTTCTCACTTTCCCTCTTTCTTTCTCCATCTCTTTCTGGCAAATGCATGCAACCTCTGTCAATTAAAAAGAAATCAAACTAAGGATATAAACATATTTATTGCCTTTAAAATTTAGCATACTTTATGTCAAATATATTTGATATTTGCTGAAGTACTTCTTTGTTTTTTGTTTGTTTTGTCTGTTTGGAAGGGACATATATATTTGTCAATGACATTTTTACCCAGCTGTGATAACCAATTCCACTTGTTTACATGCATTCTTGAGTCAATAATTTTTCTCTTGAACCCTCTTATCTGCCCTCTCCTCTTCACACATGCAGCTTCTAATACCTACCACTATTTTCTGTGCTATGCTATCAAGTCCTTTACTAAAGCGTGAGGACACTTAGGCTTCTTTTAAGGCCTGGTAATTGAGTCAGCCAGATCCCACAAGGCCAACTGCACAGTTCAAATCCTAAATTTGGCAGTTTGAGGATTATTTTAGGTACATGTATTTGCATGCCCAAAACATCAACAGGAGGGAAAAGTGGACGAGAGGGGATTGTGGCATGACCGTTCTTCATGGGATGCCTTCTCCTCTCCTTTTCTCTTTGTCTCTCTCTGTCAAGCATATATGTCTGCTAGCAAGAAAAAGAAGAGTGCGCACTCAAGTATATGTTAAGTGGGGTAGTGTGGAATTTGTCCTCCATAACCGGAAGTTCATCCACTTTGTATCAAATGACAGAAATTCATTATTCTTTATGTACAAGTAGTATTCTAGTTTGTACATGTACCAATTTTTTAAAAATCTATTCATAACTTTTTGGGCACTTATGCTGATTCCATGTCTTAGTTATTGTGAATAATGCTGCAATAAGCATGTATGTGTAAATGTCTTTCTGAATGAGTGAATTGCCAATCCTTTGGGTATCCAAAATATATTACAAAGCCATAATAACTGAAACAGCATAGTATAGCTTCTTTTATTCTCTCATGACTCTTCTTTTTTGTTTGTTTGTTTGTTTGTTTTTTAGAGAATTTTTGCCTTAGGGCATGTGTGCTTGCTGGAGAGAGAGACAGAGACAGTGAGAGGGAAAGTGAGAAATCACCTCCAAAGAGGGGTGACCACACCATATTCACTTCTCCACCATTCTCCTCCCATGATCTTTGGCATGCATACACACATATGCAGTGTGACTTTCAAGTCACCAGGTCCAGGACTCAAACCATGGTCAGCCATGTGGGAATCCAGCTATGTAATTCCTATGCCATCTGGATTCATTCTCCTCTCATTAAATGCACCTCATCCACCCCTAGCTACACCTCAAAACATGAAAATCATTCTTATTATTCAGTTTTCAACCTATCCACATCCAATCCATTGGCAAGACCTGCCAGTTCTACCTCTAAAATAGGTCCATAATCTATTTCCACTGTTACCTAGTGCAAACCTTCATCATCTCTGATCTTGGCTATGGCAATAGGCTCATAATGGTGATTATATCTCAACTATCTCCCCTCAAAATTTGCCCCCATGAAGCAGTATGAATGATCTCTTGAACTATATTAAAATATTAAATTATATATCCTCAACCTTCCTGAAATCTCTCTTATTGTACTTATATAATAATTATGTAAAATCTTTGCCTCTGAAACAGGTCCCAATATTCTAATCTCAGACTCCTTCTCTCTTTTATCACATCTCATATTCTCTAACAACATGAGCCTCCTTTTTGTTCTTCATTACACAGAGGTTGTTTTGTTTGTTTGTTTGTTTTTCCCTATCACAGAGAATTTGAACTTTCTCTGCTTTCTTTCTGAATCACTTTCCCCATGGTTCCTGAAATAGAATTCTCCTTATTACAGAGGTGTCACCTCAAGTGTCACCTTTTTAGAAAGGTGTTCCTTGATCAGCCCACATATAATAGGAATTCCTGTATTCCTAAACCCTCTCACTCTCACTTACTCTCCTTTATCTAGTTATAGACTATTTGATATAAGTGTCTTTCCTTTTCTTTTTCTTTCTTTCTCTCCTTTTTTCTTGGGGGGGTGGAGAGGGTTCTTGGTATATCTCACCCAATAGAATACACATTCTCCATGAAATCAGGGACTTTCCTGTCTGGCTCATAATACTGAATCACGAATCTGAAATAGTCCCTAATGGGTAATAACTATTTACTAAGATCAGTCAAATGAATAAAACTTCATGTTCTCCTTTTCTTCTTTTCCTACCCTAGTGTTTAACATAGAGACTAATATTTCATGGTTACTTAATAAATATTTATTTGTTCAAGATTTATTGAATTCAACTTTAAATACACCCAAAGCTTTATGTAAATCACTGAGGATATACTGTCAAGAAGAAAGAGACGTAAAAGTCTATTTTCCTTATGGCTGTGGTGCAAAATATTCAGAAAAACCCTTTGCATACCCTCTATGAGCTGAAGGGCCTTGATTTCTACTGATTTCCAAGGTGTGAAATGTAGATCAAACCTGGAATAGCCTTCATTTTTATGCTTAAAATTTATGTATTTTCTGTTTTTCAATGTCAAGTGAATCACTACATTTTCAACACTTGATGATCCTTATTATCGTGAAATATTCTGCAATTAACAAAAATATTTAGACAACATTCATTTGTGGAATCATAATATAAAGTATTCTCTGTTTTAAAATGAAATATTGCCTAAGGCTAGTTCTTACCAGGAGTTCTGTGCTTCCACATTACACATGCATTAATAGTTTGTCTGAACTCGACAACAATTTTTAATCCTTGGCAATGCAAGTGTTTTCTCTTACATTCATGAATCTCAATGATCTTTCTTGGTTTCAGATCTCAAGTCCACAGCCTCTCATCTTTTTTTAACACTGTTTTGTTACAATTCCTGTTAACTCTTCTAAGAGAGTTGTTTCTTTGCACTAACTGCTTTCTAAATAAAGATCATTTTCCTTAGAGAAAAGCAGGGACTGGATGTGGAACCAGAGTTAGTTCTTATTTGCCTTCCAATGATTTAGTAGCCATATGTGACTGTAATAATATGGGAAAAAAACAAAAGAACATGCCAAGAAGGGAAGCAATTTCATTTTATTCCTCTTGCCCCTTAGATTGAGCATTATCTCCATCTTGGTATATGGGAAAAAGTTGATTACTTTGAATCAAAAAATTGTATCTGAAAGAATGGTCACAGGGTTCTTGACAAGTCAAGATAATTTATTTTGCACAGTAAAGAGCTATTTGAGTTACCTGTAAATAAATAATTATTTAATACTATTAAAAGTAAAAAGCAAATTTATTGAGATGATGATTAGTGATAGAGTGGCAAATGTAACATGCAACAACAACAACAAAAATATCATCACAGCTTTCCAAAATAGATACCAGATAGTACCAGCAGATATTGCTGGTACTAATTCTTCCAAAGATTTGTAAA
>NW_006159462.1:3552892-3564209 GCF_000334495.1 Tupaia belangeri chinensis
AAGAGTGTTGGAAAGCTACACCTGTAAGAATAAGTCTCAAAGACAAGAGAAGCCTCTGTAGGTAGTGATTGAAAGCATCGTGGATGACAGAAGGGGTCTATCTCGACCAATATCACAGGTAAAGTAAATGAGTTTGGCAAGAACATTGAGAGTAAATAAGGTAGTTTACAAAGAGTAAACCAATCACACATTTTCGATTTAAGTAACTGAAAATTATGAACAAAAATAACAAAGCAGGATGTTGGGTTTGGGTTAAGTCTGGAGTTTTATTAGTAAACATATGTCAACTCCTCTTTGAAAATTTGTGGTATATTCAACTGTTGCTTTTGAATCTTTAACCACACATTCTTTATAAAACTTCATCCATGACACTTTGAAATACTTCCCAGCAGGTTGGGTGGGGTGTTTTTCTTTGGCCCATCACTGTTAAGTTTGATCATGAGACATGCTTTAGTCAATGGAATGATAGTGGGTGCATGAGATATGAGCAGAGTCTGTACACATGCTTGTGCAATTTGGCTTGGCCTCTTGCGTAGCTGTGAGTTGTTGTAAGAGCATATCTCACTAAGACTTCCTTTCAACCAGGTCTAAGAATGAAGATGCATGGTGCAGGCGTGATCTTGACAGGAAGCTTGGAGTCCGGCCTGGACCCAACATGGCTAGCCTAGATCAGTGAACCACAGCTGGTTTGCAGATCTATGAGCTTGAAAGTTAGTGATTATTGTCATAAGCCACTGAAATTTTGAAATTGTTACATGGAAAAATCGACTACTTCACCTTTTTAACATTCCCATGTGTGGAATGTGTAGAATTATCTCTTCCATGTAATGTATTCTCATGATATTTTGAATCCACATTGACTGTAGTATCTTTCAAGTGGTAGACTCTTGTTCCAACTTCTGTCTCTCTTAATGTAAACAACTTTCCATAAGGACATAACTTGCTGGTATTTTTATTTCACTTGCCCTCAAACTGATGCACTTTCTAGCCTAAAGTAAACCATTGTGTATTTGTAATACAGCTGTTTTCTGCATATCAATATCCAAAGGAAAGGCTATCAGACATATTTGTCAAATAAATGTAGAATGACATGTTTTGTAGCATCCATATTCTATCCATTACATGGATAGAAAAATTTTAAGTCTCCATTTTAAGGTTGGAAAATAAAGTGTTACAGACTGAATGTGTTCCCCTCAAATACATCTGTTGAAATCCTGACCCCAGTGAGGTGTGGTCGTTGGGAGGGAATTAGGTCATGAAGGCAGAGCCAGTATGGGAAAAATGCATATTTCCTGCTCCTAAGAGCACTTTCTGATAAACTTTCTTAACACTAATCTCTAGCTCAGTGTTTCTTTTCTGGAAATCAGGCTGACAATACAAATGATGTCTGATAAGTGCATCTCGACAACATTGAGTCTACCTTGATTTAACTTTAAAATAAGAGAAACACAAATATAAAATAGTGAAGTGCTAGTGAAGTGCTGTCCCTAAGAGTGCATGATTTTAATGAAGAAACAGAAATGTAAACTTACAACTATCCTATAATGAGGTAACATCTAGAAACGAGATTAACTGGTAACTACTTCATTTTTAACTATGACTTGTAAAAGTACTATTGACTGCTATCTCTCTCTCTCACTGTTACGGCAAATGGGAAAATTCAAGCATAATGAGATCAAAGTAGTCTGATTACTATAGTCATCAGACCTGCTGCACAATGGTCTTTGCATCAGAAGAAAAAATATATCTCTTGGGACCAGAAATTGGTGTAATGGCTTTGTCACTGGACTCCCATGTAGTCAGCCACGTTTTGCGTCCCAGACCCAGTGGCTTAAACTCACACAGGTGTGTGTGTGTGCGTGCCCAAGATCCTGAAAGGAGAATGCAGGAGAAGGGATTGAGGTGTGGCCATCCCCTCTGTGGGGTGATTTCTCACCTTCTCTCTGTCTATCTCTATCTTTCTGTACAAATGATGTCTGATAAGTGCATCTCGACAACATTGAGTCTACCTTGATTTAACTTTAAAATAAGAGAAACACAAATATAAAATAGTGAAGTGCTAGTGAAGTGCTGTCCCTAAGAGTGCATGATTTTAATGAAGAAACAGAAATGTAAACTTACAACTATCCTATAATGAGGTAACATCTAGAAACGAGATTAACTGGTAACTACTTCATTTTTAACTATGACTTGTAAAAGTACTATTGACTGCTATCTCTCTCTCTCACTGTTACGGCAAATGGGAAAATTCAAGCATAATGAGATCAAAGTAGTCTGATTACTATAGTCATCAGACCTGCTGCACAATGGTCTTTGCATCAGAAGAAAAAATATATCTCTTGGGACCAGAAATTGGTGTAATGGCTTTGTCACTGGACTCCCATGTAGTCAGCCACGTTTTGCGTCCCAGACCCAGTGGCTTAAACTCACACAGGTGTGTGTGTGTGCGTGCCCAAGATCCTGAAAGGAGAATGCAGGAGAAGGGATTGAGGTGTGGCCATCCCCTCTGTGGGGTGATTTCTCACCTTCTCTCTGTCTATCTCTATCTTTCTGGTGAGTGCACGTGCCTTATAGCAAAAATCTCCAGGAAAAAAGAAAAAATACATCTCTAAACTGTAAGGTTCTAAGATTAGGAAATTGATAGTATAACATAGCCTAGTCCATCATAATAACACAAGGTTCTTTAACCATCAAGTTTGAGGAAGCTAGAACTTAGAGGAAAATTTGCCAGATCTGTAATATTTAAAATGAACACTGAAGGGCCAGAGGTGGCATGGTGGTTAAGGTGTTGGACTCCCACATGGCCAACTGTGGTGAGAGTCCTGGACCTGGTGGCTTGAAAATCACACCAGGTGCATGTGCGTACATACCCCAAATCCCAGGAGATTGGAGGAGAAGGGATGGTGTTGTGGCTATCCCCTCTGGAGGTGATTTCTCACTTTCTCCTTCCCTTTCTCTGTCTCTCTTCAGCGAGTGCACACACCCAATGGCAAAAACCTAACAAAAAAGGATAATAAAAATAAAAGTAAACAAATAAAATGAACACTGAGTGATTGGTGAATGATTACTATGTAGAGAAAAGAATAGACTGTAAGTAAACAGCTTTTAGGTTAAAAAATATAGTAAAGTTTTCAGTTGTTGAATTTGAGACACACTTATTGAAATAGACATCCAATTAGAGATTATGATTAGGCAGTTGAGTACAAGATTTCCACAGAGAAGTAGCTGGGAGTCATGATATAGACGGTCTTTAAAGCTGGAAACCCAGGTGAGAATACCAAGGCAGCGATATAAGAGAGCAGAGACCATGACAAATGCTCAAGCCTTGTACATCCCTGATATTTAAGTGATCAGGGAGCCAGGCAGTGACCTAGTAAAAGACATTACAATACAACACTGAACCATCACCATGGTTCTCACAGGGGTAGGAAAGTCAAAAGCACACACTCAACAAGATTCAAGAGTTGACTCTCTATTCTACACAGTTGATTAGTAGGAGAGAACTCATGAAGCACAAATATTGCTATTACTGCAGTCTCAGAAAATGAAACGTGCCCCAGGTTTTATTATGTTTGTTTTTTTTTTTTGAGAGATTTTCGCTATAGGGTGCGTGCGTTCACCAGACAGACAGAGAGAGACATAGAGACAGAAGGAGAGAAATCACCGCCAGGGGGATGGTCACACCGCAGTCCCTTCTCCTCCATTCCCCTCTCGGGATCTTGGGCACACATGCACACGCACCCGGCGTGAGTTTTAAGCCACCGGGTCAAGGACGCGAACCGCGGTCGACTACGTGAGAGTCCAGCGACAGAGCCATTACCCTAACTGCTGGTTCCCAAGGTTTTATTATGTTTTGCTGAACTGAGACCCCCACAATGCCTGACACATTCATGATTTCTATAGGAAGAAATGGAGATATTGTCGTGGAGACTGACATAACACAGCCCATCTGTTTTAAAACAGCATGCGTTATAAAATGCCATATCTTCTCCTAACATTCTCTTACAGTGAAGGAGACAACAAGTTGGTATTATTCCAGGTTGATCTTTTAAAATACTCACCTATGTAAAACCATCCGCCTTCTTTAAACAAAGTTAGTTCAATCGTAGAAAAGTAGCTCAAATTTTCTTATCTAATATAGGATCATTAGTGCTTTACTAATAGTGCATACCTATTTTTCCCTTGAATAATGAGTTGAAAATTAATTTCTAGTAGTAAATTAAAATGAAAAAGTATACAACTTCTGCTACATGAGATATGCTTTGTGTTTCAAAATGTGGGTTTTCCAAAGACTCCAATTAGGGATTGAAACAAATACAGGGGACTTTCAAAAGTTATTATGTATGTACAGCTTCTGAGGGAACAGAAAACGACTGCTTTAAGATACACTGGGTTTTTGTTGTTGTTGTTGTTTGAAGTTTGATATTCAGTGTTTTAATCTTTCAGGTAAAAGAGTCTCACGACTTCTATGCAGATGAACTGCCTGCATTTCAATTTGAAGTAATGGTGTGAGCAATTTCACTCCATTACTTCCAGCTCCAATAGGCTCATCGTGTCCATGTTAATGCCTGCCAACAACACATGAAAAGAACAAAGGCTTGTAATTCGTATAATGGGCTTGAATAAGATGGTGGTTTTTACCTCATGGATGAACACACTAACTGATTTTAAAAAATTGTTAGCACACAGAAACATATGGTATGTCAACATCACATGCCACTCTCAAATAAATATACTGGAAAGAAGCAAAATCCTTTCTATCATCCAAAGTGTCTTGTCAATACACAGCTACCAGGAAAACTCACTCATGTTGCATATTTTCTATTTCAACCAGGCACAGATTTCTGTCACTGTGTCTGAGTGTCTTTTCATGTGAGTGTGAGAAAATGGTAAAGTTGACATTTCTAATCTTTCAAAACCAACTTGTGGTAGCTCTATAAGTAATATCAATTGAATCTGCTCAGGTTAAATACAACAATGAGATATATGAAAAAGGCTAAGTAAATCAAATGCTGAGATTAGGAGAGTAATATATACAGATTCATATGATATACGCATTAAAGCATTTTGTAAGTACTGAGTAGTATTTGATTACTTCAAAGCTTAACACTCAAATTTATATTCTGACAGATGAATAAAAAATAGATCATGTGATGATATTATCTACCAGTTTTAGCATGTGAATTATTCCCGTGAAGACCAGTCAGCTATATGAACACATAGTACGTTTGTTTTTGTTCCTTTTAATCCAAAGTATATTTTCGTTCCTGATTTTGATATGGAAGCAAGCATTGTGAATTACTTTAGACAGAAAGACCTGAGGTTTGTTGCAATAATTTCATCTACTACCTAAAAAATACAAGTGGATCTGGATATAACCAAATAAAATTATACTTACTAGAAAGCATGTTATTTTTAAAAAAATTACCATTGTGTTTTTAAATATTTTCTTGATTTGACACATTTAGTAGACATGGCTTAACTATTTTTTCACACCATATTAAATAAATCATACCTTTATGGATGCACACAAAAAAAATACAGAAAGTTCCTTTTAAGTTCATAGTTGTAACACCAAGTGCTTCAGTTAGATTTCTTTGGGTATGCTTATCTGAAACCAGTGCTGTCCCTTAATCTCCTTAGGAACAGCATTCACTTTACTTGAAAATAGGCAATCTTGTAAATTGCTGACAATAGGATTTACATATGACAGAACATCTGTTTACAACTGAGAAAAATTCAGTGAATATTTCAAACTCTTCCTACATTTTGACTCCTGTAATCACTATTTCATTTTCAGCTCAATTGATTCATTCATTCACTCAATCGTTATTTATTGAGTGATTACTATTATAAATGGTTGGGAAAAGAGAGTAAAACAAAACAAATTTTGCTCATGGAGCTTACATAAAGAACGACTGGAGAAAGTCAGCTTGAGGTTTTAATGCCAAAGTTATTTCAGACTGCAAGTGACATGGACAAAAATACTGATATATAAGTGGTAAGAACAACTACTGTAAGCAAATCATCCTTTTGATATATACTAACACAAACAGCTAATAGTACATTTTAACTTTTCCAGTACACAAGAATATCTGTGGAATCAGGCTTTCTTTTTCACATGTAAGGTATTATTTAATAATAATTATACATGTGTTGAGGAGTACAGTGTGACTTTTTCATTACAGGAATATAATGTGTCATGATTACAGATGGATGAGTATACCCATCATTACAATTATTTGGCAGAACTTTGGGTTGGGAACGTTCAAAATCCTCTTTCTGCAGTTACTCTGGGCTATATAGTACGTTGTTAACTATTTTCTTCCTACTGTATTTTTTCCTTTTTTGTTTATTTTATAATTTCTTATTTATGTTTAATTGTTGTATACCTTTGTGAGGTATAATATAGATTTTCAAAACATGCATGCAATGTGAGATGATCGAATCAAGGATAATTATATGTGTCACATTATGATGTGTATCATTAATTTTTCTTTCTTTCGTTTTATATATATATGTATATATATATATATTTACACATACATACATATATGTAAGATTGGCTATCTCTGTTATTTTTTACTCAGTCATGGTAGCCTATTAAGACTAAAAGAGTCTTATTTGATTTGGGGGAACCAGATTAATGGAAAAAATACATTCTGTGAGACTTTTTCATATTTAAAATAGCAGCCAAGTGAATTAGACTGTATCACCATAAAATAATATGAGTATTGAAAATTGAAGTAAAAAATATTGACATTCTGATCTGGACACTAAATATTAAAGGATGAAGAAGTTAGATGTGGTCTAGGTTATGTATGCACATGCTTGTATAGTGAGGCAATGAACGAAATAATAGAACAAACTAGAAAATACATCTCATAATAATTGCCACAAAGAAAATAGGATGATGAGAGACAAAATACATTTCAGAAGCAAATTTTGTTTTTATTTTCCCATATGTGGATTATCTACATTGATGATTAACCCATCCATCTGAAATTTTATCCTTGCTTAAATGTTTCTAGTTCAGAGGACTTTCAGTTTTAGCTCTGCCATATTCAAAGCTTAGAAGTCATCACTCTCATCCTTACAATATAAAGCTGGACAAGATAAAAATCAATTTTGGGGACCCCAAAAATAACTGAGGTTACAGAGCAAGCTGCCTCCTTAGCATTAGGATTGACAAAGTCATTCTGAGAGTCACAGCTGAAATCTGTTTACATTGAGCAGAAGCTGCCAAACCCCTTAAACTGGTAGTAACACTTTGATTGTAATTTTGATTAATTGGTAGAGGCTGAGCGTAAACTATCATAAGCGTGAGAAACTCTGGATTGCAGTTTGAAGGTAGGAACCCACCATCATAAATTCCATCTCTGGAAGGCAGAAGAAAATGTAATCTTTGGGAATTTCCCCAGAGTCTATGTCAAGCCAAAAAAGACCCTCCACCCCCACCACCCCCAGCAGAGCCTATCCCACTTGGATCAGGGAGGATGTCTTCTACTGTATCTAAGGTCTTTCATCCTTCCAGTTTCACCTAAGATTGGGGGGGAGGGGCATAAGCAGAGTAAAAAAGGAGTGGTTTGAGGAAACAGATTGGAAATGCTACAGCCAAAGGGGGGGAAAAAAAGAGCTGTTATTTTAATTTAATTCTGAACAAAACATGCATGGTATAGGAAGTATTTATGGAAAAAAAAGATAAAATACACTCTCCAAATACAAATGTTTTTCCTTCAAATCACATGTCCATATTTCTCTTCTTTGAGGTATGCAAAAAAGGGAGGATTAAAGCAATATTGATAAACTCACACACTTTATTTCTCCAAAACGTTTTCAAATCATTAGTAATTTGCTCGTATCCACAGGAACCACAAGATAACAGATTTTTCTCGAGGCCACATTGCCCCTACAAAAATAATTTTAACAGGCTAAACTGTCACTCAATTTAGAAGAGTACAAAATGCATTTCCCTTTTGGCAACAAGCTTTTTTTTTTTTTTTCATTAACAGTTAGGATTGATCACTGTAAAGTTTCTTTATCTTTTTATACAGTACTGTGCAGCTCAAGGTAGTACCACAAGGTCGGAATGCATGTAAAACCCATCTTTATTCAAAATACATTAACAAAGACAGTAGGAACATTCTGTGCATAGCCCAACAATGAAACATACCAAAATGTCAGAACTGCTTTAATTATGTGAGAGTACCAATTGTTCTTAACACAAGTCAAATGCATAACAAAAGAAAGAAAATTACTTTCAGCTTCTTCACACACCTACTTATCTCACGAAATTTATGTAGTCAGGGGGTTTGAACTCTCCGTTTTAAACCTTTTCCTTGGAACTCTAGGTGTGAACACTGCTTTTCCTAGACTTTTACAAGGACATTCATTTGGCCGGCCTCATAAATGTTACTTCGTGCTCATGAAAATGGGTCATACAAACACTAACGATTTCCTTAGCTGAATTCCTTCTGGTTTTATCATCTCTTTCTATTTATAACTGAAAAACAATACTCTTTAAAAATAAATATATCCAGGGAGCATCCTTTTCACTGTAGTTGCTCAGTCCGTCTTTTGGTGATGAAATGGCCCAGGATGGCAGTGTGTCTATTGGCTAATTACTTCCAGAAATCATCTTCACACACTGAAATTCAAACCTTGAGTCTGATGAAGTTAAAGGCTATTTATAAGCACAGCAATATTATAAGTTCCAGCTCATGCACCTAAGGAAAGTAGAAAATGAGAAGAAGTGATCATGCAGAAATATACATCAACACAAAAATTTGAAATATATATGAGTACGGTTAAAATCTGTAGCAAAATATCAGTAAGATAGTTCGTTTTTATTCGGATTTTGTTGCACATGTCAAGAAAGTGATTTACTGGGTACCCAAGTTTATACTGTGTGGCTGTGTCATCTAGAGGCATTTCTCTAGACAGGGAATACAATTTACAGCATTTTATGCTCCTGCCAACCAGCTTGCCATAAGAATAGTCAAGTCACTAGTTTTTTGCCAGTGGGATGTGAGCAGATGTAGCATGAATCTCTCCTACATCAGGAGCTCTAAGAAGGAGGAGACTCTTGGGGCAACAAGTGGCTTAGACGTTAAGGCACTGGACCACATGGCAGCTGTGCAGTTCACGTTCTGGGACTGGTGGCTTGAGAAGTCACACCTAGCACATATGTGTGCATGCCTCAAATCCTGAGAGGTGACAGGAGAAGGGACCACAGTGGGGACATTCCTTCCCCCTCGCAGAGAGATGATTTCTTACTTTTTCCCTCTGCCTCTCTCTGGGAAGTGCATTGGTCCTATAAAACAAAAACAAAAACACAAAAGCAAAAACAAAAAACAATGAGAAGGTGAACCTTGCACTCACTGAATATATATAAAATACAATAAGGCTCGGAGGATGGTGGAATTATAATATAAATGGCCCTACAACCCCCTTTGCTGTGGTGACTATTAATTAGAAAGTGATCAATTTCATTCTCATGCTTTTTTTTTAAAGAAAGTTATCATTTTTTAAAGAATTATTTACTTAATTTTATTTATTCATTTATTTATTTTAATTTGACCAGAGAGAGACACACATATAGAGAAAAGGAAAGTGAGAAACCAAGCCACCAGGTCTCAGACTTGAACCGTGGTCAGCCATGTGGGAGGGTCCAGTGCCTTACCCCACCACGTCACCCGCTAATCCCATTATTCTCATGCTTTTATGTTTCTTTTGTCCTAGTAATTAATACTCTCCTTAAAAATAGCTTCACACAAAATCTTATCCATTATTTTCTGGGAGTCCCTAGAGGTATCTGCCATGTTAATGCACTGTCTGTGTTCCTTGAGATCTTGAGGTACAAGGCACTTCCCAGTGGAAGGAAAAATATCTCCTCTTGAGCACCAGAGTGGCATTATCTTTCATTACAATGTAGTGGAGATTTGCATGGGAATATCTTTTTCTTTTTCCATAAGTTAAGGCTACTGCTCACATAGGTCAACTCAAAGACTGATGTTTGAAAAATAACTTGTACTTCTCCTTATTTTCCTCCCCACAGGCACTGAAGTTCCTTGTTCTAGATCTTTCTGTCTCAACTATTGAGATCAGACTTGCAAAAAGAATCCTCTCTGGTTGCTTGACAATAGTATGTCTAACCTCCAGAAAAAGATAAAGAAATACTATTTAAAGCTGTAAGAAAAGAACATAAACAAACAGTTAGGTTAAAATTATATTTGGATTTTTAAACTTAAGTATTTTGTTGCATTTAAGTTCATTATTTCATGAAATAATTTATCATTGTGCAAGATATCTTTACTTACATATATGTAAATATGTAGACTTGTTTACTATGTCTGGTGGATATCTGTAATAAAGTGTTGGTCTTTAAGTTTCAAATTATTATGATCTTTGTTTGAATATGAATAGAATCCTATTCATAGACATAATCCTTGAATTTTTCTATCATTTCTATAACCTATATTTATGTGTGTGTGTGTGTGTGTGTGTGTGTGTGTTCAGCCTCTGGGACAGTTTTTACAAGGTAACACTTATACCTTCAAGTAGACTATGACTTTAAAGTTATCCTTAAAATACTAATCATTTGATATTTTAAAATCAGAGCTTCAGTCTTTTTTTGTTTTGTATCCAAATGAGTGTCATTCCAAGCTGAATTTCTCTGGAGTGTTTCAAGGCCACTAGGCTTACTTAATTTTTCACCAGATTCCTTCAACTTAAGATTTTCAAAGCTGCAGTAACTGAAATTAATTTCCTATACAATTAAGTTAGTTGGTTTATTATCGTCAGTCCCAGGATCCCTCAAATAATTGTAAATTTATCAAATAGGAATAAATCCATCTCCTGGATCTAAGTTAAAATCCATGTCAGAGGCTTAATTCTTTTTCTTTTATAAATAACTTCACTTTTACAGAAAATAGCCTCTGTCATATCATTTTAGTAGGTTATATCACAGAGATATCGACCTCAGTATCACAGCTCGTTGCATTTATTCTATTAGAAAATGAATCTTGGTTGAGTCTCTTGTGGCCAGAAACACCAGTTTACTGACTATTTAAAATAACGCCAAGTGCTTCTTCTAATTTGGCCACTTACTGACTATGTGGCATTTGACATGTGACTCAACACTTCTGTTCTCTTAGCTCTTATATTTACTATGACTGTTGGAATGAGAAACAATTTTAGTAAAAAGTGCTTTATAGCACCTATCACAGTCACATTTTAAGAGATTCTCAACACATCAGTTACTATCTCCTGACTTTGCATTGTTTTTTTTTTTTTTTTTTGGAGGGTTTTTTTGGTT
>NW_006159462.1:3564240-3662801 GCF_000334495.1 Tupaia belangeri chinensis
GGCTATAGGGCGCTTGTGCTCGCCAGACAGACAGAGAGAGACAGAGAGACAGAAAGCAAGAAATCATCCCCCCGGGGAGATGGCCACACCACAGTCCCTTCTCCTCCATTCTCCTCTCGGGATCTTGGGCACGCATGCACACATGCCCGGTGTGAGCTTCATGTCACCAGGTCCAGGACTTGAACCAAGTATGGCCATGTGGGAATCCAATAACATTACCACTAATGCCATCTGCTAGTCCCTGACTTCACATCTTAAGAAAAATAGTTATGCAGTTCTGTAACAGTTCAGATTTCATAACTAAAATTCAGATCCATTAAAATAGCTATTATATAACTATACCTATCAATATAAAATATTTTTATTATATTTTTCTATTAGCTTACTTAATTATTGTTCAGCAATGTACTATTTTCTCAGTTTCTGACCTGATAATAAAATAAAGAAATTTAATTTTAGGGAGAGATATTTGCTATAGGGTGCCTGCCCTCACTGGAGAGACAGAGAGAGATTGAGAGACAGAAGTGAAAATTCACCCCCCACGGGGGGTGATGGCCATGCAGTAATCCCTTCTCTGTTCTCTCAGGATTTTGGGTATGCACACATACATACCCAGTGTGAGATTTAAGTCACTGGGTCCAGGCCTTGAACCACGGTTGACTATGTGGGAGTCCAGGGACATAATCATTAAACCATCTGCTGGTCCCCATCTTATTTTTATTAAACCTGAAGGTAACTTTCCTTTGTGGTTTAAGAGTAGTCTGACATACTGGCTCTTGTAAAATGCTCCTATCAGTATCGGCCCTGGAACATATTGAACACATAGCTCTGCAGAGAAAACAACAGAAGCCAGACCTCTTAACTCTGGTGTAGTGTAGTGGTAGCCACATTTTAGTGAAAGTTTATATTAGTTACAAATCTCCGTCCAAAATGGAGAAACGTATTTGTAGCGTGCTGCCATAGATGTGCATAAAATCGAAGAACAAGTTTTTACTCAGAAACCTTCAGAAACAGTTTAAATAGCTAGTGAACAATGTAATGCTGTGAATTTCCTAATAAGTTCTGTGTACCTCACTGAGTCACCAAGAGGACAAAAAATTAGGGAGAGAAATTACATTTCAGCACCTTGTATGCCTTGTTCCGTAAACTTAGTTATTCCATTGGACAGTTGTGACACTCGCGTGAGCAAGTGTATGTCACAGTTATTGTAAATTATAAAGTGCTTTACACATTATTAATAGTTCACAGATACAGAAAGTTAAATTAGAGATTAGAAAAAGAGGTTGATGACCTTAAAATCTGTATAATTTGTAATAAATATACAAAACTCTTCCACTAGTTATGCTAAAAATAGAGTTCCAAATTCCACTCAGAAATTTTAAATGTTTCACCCCCAGAGAGTACTTTCAAATAATCGATTTTTCTTTCCAGTGTGATGCACACACCCACATGCAGATGAACACTTACATGAATTCATTATTTTTTTAATGCAGTACTTTAGAGAAGGGTCAATAACTGCCTTCCTATTGTCTGCCCTCTTGTTAAAAAACCTACTGGCAGCCAACTCCTGTTACAGTCAAAGTAATGGGACAAAGTAATGGGACAGTTCGAGTGTATGCAACAGCACAGAGTTTTGCTATGCAATTGAAAGATAAATATGTCTTTATCTTTCCAAATATCCAGGTTTATTTCTGCCAAAGAGTGGTAAAAGTGAAAAGGAAAATATTTGTGGGAAAATGGATAAAAAAATCATGAGAAATGTAACAGATACAGGTGGTATTGCTCCAGTTAGAGAGTTCCTATTTTAGAAAGTACACTAAAATAGGTTGGCTGGCCACCTAAGCAATACCTTATAGAATGATACTTCCAAAGGCTAAGGATGATCTCAGTTTCGTAACCTCAGAAACGTGGTTTTTGTCAGTGCCACTTTAAAGAAATAGGCTTCTGGGAACTGATTCATGTTAAACACAGATACTCAAAAGAATGTCATTGAATTCTTTACAAAGAAAAGTATGAATATTCAAGTCTGCTTAGCAGTTATGTCAACTGCCCAATATATTACTCCCCTCTGGAAGCAAATCTGCAAGAAAAGTTAAATTATTCTAGAAAGATGCTTAATGAGCAAAGAGAAGGAACAAGTGAAGTTCAGTTCAGTCTAATTCTGGCTCCTACTATATTCTAGATATTGCTAAACACAAGATATGCAAGACAAGATTCTATGGTCAGGAATATCAGTTAAATGAGAGACCAAAACATAAATATATTATTTTATATCAGCCAGGGTTCTTCACTACAAGTAACTGAAGACAAATGTGACTTTTTCATGCACAATTGGAATTTACCAAAACTACAATGGATTGCTCAAATAATTGTCAAAAGCAATGTTAGGACCATTTAAGAGGGAATAATCATGTAGAAGAACTATTGACAATTTGGTGAGAATATTACTGACACCATCACCAACAATAAACACTGCCCTTAGTTTTTCCTAGACCCTCTTGCATAGTGCACTACTGGCTGTCCCACTATTTCTATTTTCTGACATTGGGACCCTCGGAGTTTAAGATGTTTTCCCATAACAATGCGGAGAGAATTCCTCATGATTTCTGCAACTCTTGGCTGGTACAGCAAATTGGTGTGTCAAGAGAGTGTTCTTGTACATTACTTCCAAAGTAACCTATGTAAGCTAGCATATCACACTGTCAACTTTTAAAGGACAATGAGCCCTGGTTTGCTCATGATTTATATAGTTTGTTTTTTTTTTTTTTTTTGCTGGGGGAGAGGGTAGGTTTTTGCTATAGGGCGCGTGCACTCACCAGAAAGAGAAAGACAGAGAAACAGAAAGTGAGAGAAATCACCCCCCCCAGGGGGTATGTCCATGCCGCAGTCCCTTCTCCATTCTCCTCTCTGGGATCTTGGGCATGCACACACATGCTCCCGGCGTGAATTTAAGCCACCAGGTCCGGGACTTGAACCGTGGTTGACTACATGGGAGTCCAGCGGCATAGCCATTGCGCCAACTGCTAGTCCCAAAATTATGATAACCTTAAACAATCATCTCTACTAAAGACTAGACAAAAAGGCAAGAAAACTGATATTTATCTATTGTATATGTAGCTCAAGTCATCTTTACGCAGAATAAATAATTACTTCTTTTTTAAAAATTTTATTTAACTTTATTCATGTATTTATTTCATTGTTTTAATTTTACCAGAGAGGGACAGAGGGGGCGGGAGGGGGAAGTGAGAAAGTAAGCCACCGGTCCAGGACTCAAATTGCAGTGGGTCACATGAGAATTCAATGCCTTTTACCACCTTGCCACCTCCTGACCCCTATAAGTAATTATTTTTGTTATGTTGATGTAGATGCTGAAGTTTGGTCAGATTAAGCAGTTGTGCCCGGATTCACAACTGGAATGTAAATAGGAAAGTATGACAAAGTCGAGTATATTGATGGTAACAAATCTGCTTTGGGCAGCATATTAAATGCAGGATGCCTTTGGTCTTGGTCTTTCCATCCAGAATTGACCAGAGGCAGAGGAATTGTCTATTGATAACTAAACACATGAGATTAACTGACAATTTTGAATGTCAAGTATTATAGACCAAATATTTAGTTAATATGCCCTTTTCTCTGGACAGTGTTAAAGGTTCACTGGCAAAAGTTTATAATTCTTCTTTTTTGAATTTCAATATTAATATCAACAGCACACTCACAGCGTTGAATAGATCAACAAGATAAAAAACCAACAAAGAAACGTTGAATTTAAACTGTACCATGTACCAAATGAACCTAACAAACTTGCCCAGAACACTCCTTCCAACAGCTGCAGAACACATTCTTTTCATGAGCACATGGATAGACTACATGTTAGGCCACACACACACACACACACACACACACACACACCAAAAAAAGACTCAAATAATTTTTAACAATAGAAATCACATTAAATATCTTTGCTGACCACAATGGAATAAAACTAGAAGTCATCAACAAAAGAAATATTAGAAATTATAAAAATTTGTGGAAATTAAATAATACCCCTGAAGGACCACCGGGTAAAAAAGAAATCAGTATTTAAAAAAAAAGTAAAATTTCTGGAAACAGACAAAAATGAAAACACAACATACCAAACCTTTGGATACAGCAAAAGCAGTAGTAAGAGGGAAGATTATAGGAATAAATGCCTTCATTAAAAGAAAAAAAAGATTCCAAATAAGCAATCTAAAAACATCAAAGCATTAGAAAAATAACAAACTCTTTTTCCTTTTTTTAGTTTTCACCAAAGGATATGTGCACTCAGCAGAGAAAGAGGAAAAGAAAATGAGAAAGCACCCACCATGAGGAATAGCCACACTTCTTCTTCATTTCTCCCCCATTTCAGGATTTTGGACATGCACACACATATGTAAAATGTGTTTTTAAACCACTGGGTCTGGGATTTGAACCGTGGAGTCAGTCGTGTCAGATTCAGTATCCTTAACCACCATGCCACTAGCTGGCCCCAACAGCAAACCAATTCTAAAATCAGCCAATGGAAAAATCTAACAAAGATTAGGAAAGAAATAAAAAACTGAATACAAAAAAAATAAATAAATAAAACAAAAATTTTTTAAGATAAACAAATTTGACAAATTATTAGCTAGACTAAGGGAAAAAGAGAGAAGGTCTCAATAATTAAAATGAAAGATGAAAAAGTAATACTACTGTTTGCTACAACTTAACATTACTACTAATACCACAGAAATACAAAAGATAATTAGAGACTATTGTAAACAACTACTCACTAACAAATTTCAAAATCTAGATGAAAAAGATAAATCCTTGAACTCATACAAACTACCGAGACTGAACCAGAAAGAAATATAATACCTGAATAGACAAATAACAAGTAATGAGATTGAGTCAGTAGTAAAAAAAAAAAATCTACTGAATTCCACAAAACCTTTAAAGAAAAACTAGTGCCAATTCTCCAACTATTTTCAAAATATTGAAGTAGATGAAACCTTCTCAAACTCATTTCACAGGGCCAGTATTACCCTAATTCTAAAACCAGAGAATGATGTAACAAAAAAGAAAACTAAGGACCAAATATATTCCTGATGATCATAGATGAAAAAATTCTCAATAAAATACTAGAAAATCAACTCCAACAGCACATCAAAAAGGTTATTCACTATGATCAAGTGAGTTTCATCCCAGAAATCTTTATTGAACCATCTGGTTCAACATATGCAAATTTATAAATGTGATACACGATAGCAACAAAATGAAAGACAAAAACCATATGATCTTCTCAATAGATGCAGAAAAAGCATTTGACAAAATCCAACATTGTTTCATGGTAAAAATGCTTAACAAATCAGGAATAGGAGTGTGTACCTCAACACAATAAAGGCCATGGCAAATCTATAGATAACATCATACTGAATGGGAGGAGCTGAAAGGTTTTTCTCTAAGGACTGAAATAAATCAAGGATATCCACTCTAATTCAACATGAAACTAGAAATCCCAGTTAGTGCAATAAGTCAATAGAAGGGAATAAAGCATATCCAAATATTAAATGAGAACAATTATAAATTACAGAGAATGAATCACTTAGGTCTTGCAAAGTTCCCACCTATGTAACTGACAATAATAAACTAAAATTAAGAAAAATTAAAAGAAAAAAAAATGGAAAAAAATCTGTTTGACTAAAAATTAGTACTAATTAAGAGGCAGATCAGAATTTGTGAACATTAAGCCTAAAGATGAGAAAGTACTTATTGAGCTTCCATCATGATTTTTGTTCCATTTTATGGGCTCAAGCCCAATGCAAATAAGAAATCATCAAAATGAGTGATAAGACAGAAAGCTACAACTTTGCAGTTGCTGAAGACCTTCCCAAATACTTCAAGAGGCCATCAAGAAGAGAAGTCTTGGACTAGCTCCATGCAGTGGTAATGTCTGCTCAAGAGAAGCCAGATCCCACATAGCAACTGTGGTTCCATTCCTAGCTGGCCAAGCTTCAAACATGCTATGATGGATGAGTGCACAGGATCTGAACTGAGGGAAGAGAACTGCTTGTGACCAGATCTTGTGCAGAGTACTCATCTCTCCTTTTCTCTTTTTCTATCACACTCTCATTTGTCCACACATTTTCTATCATAAACAAACAAAAGTAAACTTCTTTTCAATATGTAATATGAAATAATAAGGATCAAAAATTATGTCCAATAATATACACACCAGCAAAATGGAGAAGGGAGAGGGTCCATAGTTTTTAAAATTTAATGAAACCAAAAGCAAAACAGACAATCCCCCAAATTTTAATGAAATAATTTATCTTCAAATTTTATCAAAATGGTTCTAGAAATTAACTGTAAGACTGAGTCGTTCTTACTAAGTTTGGACTTCCAAAGAAAAGTACTCATGGAAAAATACTCTTCAGGTACCTCACCCTTCTTTTATAGGAAAGTCACAATGGTCAAACAAACAAACAAACAAACAAAAAAAAAAACAAAAAAAATTCACCTTAATAGTTTTAGTCTTATTTTTTTTAAAGTAAACTATAGGGGCTCTGTGAACTTAATTTTCATGCTAATTATTATTTGAGTGCAATTTAGAATCCCTACAACATATACAACTTGAAAAATGTGAATAGCATTAGCCAATAATTACTTGGCATTGACCTTTAGTTTTAGCTGTGTCATTCCACCCTTTTATATATGAACAACTGTATAACCTTGAAGTAATAGCTCAAAAAAATACAAAATGCAGCCATCAAAAGGTAAAATTTTAGTCAAATTTCTAAAAGATACAAGTATATGAGAAGGCACATGGGAAACATGAAGTTTCTCCAGATGTGATTTAGGTGAAAGTCAAGTACCTCTCTAAATAGTTATAGATTATGGGGACTAAAGAATGCATCAGGGAGGATAAAATACAAAAACTGGATTAAGAAACCAGCAGGTGGCATAGCAGTTATAATGCAAGACTCCCACGTACTCTACTACGGTTCAAGTCCCAGACCAGCAACTTGATACTCATGTTGAGCATGTGCTTGTGTGCCCAAAATCTCGAGAGGAGAATGGAGGAGTAGGGATTGTGGTGTGGTCATCCTCCATGGCCATGCTCCGATTTCTCACTTTCTGTTTCTCTGTCTCTCTCTGTCTGTCCAGCGAGCATACGAACCCTATAGCAAAACTATCTCAAAAAGAAAAACAACTGGATTAAGATGTTCCCTTACTAATATCAGTGGTTTAAAGATATCTCTTCTGTTGCAATCAGGAATAGCAGTAGAAATTAATTGGAGACATATAAAATCAACATACCGAAATTCTTACACTATGCAGAGATGGCCTCTTAATCCCAGGAAACTTTATTCATTTGATTCATTGAATTCATTTTCTCTCCTTTAGCCAGCCAGACAAGGACATTTTCTTAATAACTGTATGATAAAAATGATTATTTGGCTTTATTTGGCTCTAACTTAAAACCTACTAAAATATCTTTGATGTAACAGAAATTTGCCATAAGCCAAGAACCAAAGGCTTTCAAAACAAACAAAAAATGGCCTTTCTCATTTCTTTACTAAAATCTCGTTTCCCATCCAACAATATGTAGTTCTCAAACATACTTCCAGTTCCAATAGTACAGTGTAGTGAAATACACAGTATCATGACTGCTTAAATGTCAGAATATTAAACATAGTGAGTGAAATGAAGAGGATAATTACCTTTGGGACTGCAACTATTTTGACGCCACCTACGTCAGGCAAGAACATTGCTGTTACAGTCACATACTGTGGCTATTGTTAGAAAATCTGACTGTCTGCATTTAGGAACTGGGAATATGAAAACAAACATCTTTCCAACTAAAACAATAGTCAAAGTAGCCTCTTCAATAGGATTGTTGCTTGAAATACTGAAATGGTAGTGCAGACCACTTAGTGTATTTGCAGTCATTTCAATTTGCCTTTTCTCAGTGAAGCCACTTTACACATTTTTAATAGAAATCTCTAAAAGAAATCAGACTACTTGGCAGTCTTCACAGTTCCCTGGGCTTCTTTTGTTTTTCTTGAAGGCTGTATCTGTAATTCACAAAGCAGGCAGAAGCTAGGTGGATGTTGTTACCAAGAGGACCAGAAAGCGAAGGGAATCCATCTGCCCATGGGAGTCAGGTGTAGGTCTCTCTCCAGGGGAATGCTCCTTTGGACCACTGACTACACCTGACTGGAACCCACTGGAAGATTGTCAAAATTCACAGTGATATCCCAATGTTTCCCAGCCAACCTTTCACAAAGACTTGGGTGGTGAGCTTAACAGCAAACCAGGCTCAGTTTTGCTGGCACTTACTACTTTGAGAAAATACTCAAAGGTCCTTCCTGTCATAAAACACTGGAGAGAGGAAAGCTAGGAAAAGTCCAACTTTAATTTCATGAATTTGCACTTACAAAAACATATATCTTCACCAAAATTAAGAAGACTTGAGAATTTGGCTCTAAGCAAAATTCCACTCCTGGGACAGTGGGATTGAATGCAGATTTCTGCTGTGGGCAAAACCTCACTATTATTTCTAGACAATGAGGCTTTCTGTAGTGAAAATGGTGGTGCTCTGTGCAGAGAATGGCCAGGAGCCAGTTCCCAGTTTTCTCCAGTGGATTTGCCAGATTGGCTAAAGGAGAGAATATATTCATACAGACTGGTAACACGTCTGATGAAACTTGGGGAAATTAATCCAGTTAACTTTTTATAAAAAGTGAATGATGGTTGGAAAACTCAGAGAAAATGTGTTAAATTGCCTCCAAGGAGCACAATAAAGTCCCAATTTTCTTTAAAATTTGAAAGAGTGCCACCTTCTAGTAAAATTTGCTTTTGTTCAGAGCCCTCAGTGTGATTTAGATCAGTACATCTCTAACTTTATGGCTCTTTGAATCACCTGAGATTCTTGGTCAAATGCAGATTCCAATTCAGAAGTTTTGGATGAGAGCTATGATTTCATGTTTGAACGTGATGTAGAAGTCAGTCAAGTCTTTTGTTTTGTTTTGTTTTAGAGAGAGACTATTTTTTTGCTGTAGGGTACATGTGCTCACTGAAGGGACAGAAAATTAGAAGTGAGAAATCACCCCCCTGGGGATATAGCCACACTACAATCCCTTCTCCTCGATTCTGCTCTCAGGATTTGGGGCACACATGCACACCCACTGGTGTGAGTTTTAAGCTGACAGGTCCAGGACTTGAACTGCGGTCAACTACATGGAAGTCTAGCAACATAACTGCTATGCCATCTACTGGTCCCAGTTAAGTATTTTAAACAACACGAATTTAGATCACTGACAATTCACCTGAGCAATTGGTTCAGGAATACTCAATTTTTAAGCTAGAGTACAACTAATTAAACAATAATGTAACTGAGAAAGGTACCAATACATCATAAAACAATACTCAACAACAACAACAACAACAAACATACAACAAATTGGATGGATCTCCAGGGAATTCATGGTGAATGGCAAAAAATGCCAATCCCAAGGGTTATATACCATACGATCCTAATTATATAACATGTTTGAAACAGCGAACTTTAAAAAGTGGAAGACAGGCCAGTGGTCATCAGACATAAAGGTGGGGGGAAGGAAAGAAGGTAGGTGTGATTATATGCAGGTATTGAATTTGAATTTAAAGGTATATGGGCCAGCCCTGGCCAGCTGGTTGAGGTGGTTAGACATCACATGACTGACCATAGAATTTGAGTCCCCACTCCTGAAATTGACAAACATGCAGGACACGTGTTTTTCAAAATCCCTAAAAGGGGAAGGAATAGACAAGGGACTGCTCTTGATGATGCCTCTTGGGGAGTGCTTTCTCACTTTCCTGTTCTATCAATTTTCTCTCTCTCTCCAGCAAGCATATGCACCCTATGGCAATATTCAAAAAAATAAAGAATCTAAAGGTATACACATGAACAAAGAAATCAGAATCTAATACAATGTCCTATCCTTATAGCAACAAAAGTAAGTGTACGCTCTTGTCTCTGTTAAATAAATTTTCTTTGACTTAGTCCTAAAACACAATTAATTTTATTTCCAATTCACTCTTCTTTCTACCATTTAACATAGTCCATATGATTGAAATTTATTTCAGTGCAAAGAATTTTCAAATATATTTTAAATAAAATAAACAAAATTTATTTAAAACATACAAAAATGTATTCATCAAAATGCAAGTCTCAAAATCCATCAACTATTTTCAATTTGCAAGGATATAATCTAATCAAATATAATTACATTTATTGGGTGAGGTTGTGATAACACAGCTGAACCCATATGTAAAAGGCCCTGGGTTCATGTCCTGGGACCTCCCTGAGCATGCTGGGCACACACGCCTATGTATCTGCGATCTCAGCCAGCCAAGACTGGGACATGGCATAAACAACCTATTGGCAGGAAGGTGGGGCTTTGTGTCATTATCTTTCTCTCTCTGTCTCTCATGTAAGAAATAAAGAAGCAAACTTGACCAAAAAAAAAAAAAAAAGAAGAATAAATAAAAGAAATCAGGTTTTAATATAACGTAATTTTTTTCTTAGAAAAGTACAGCAAATACTCAGTGTCTTATATCATCTCCTGCAAGTGGTTGCTTTGATACATTTCCCATTTTAAGTCCACCAACAAACTGTCAGAAGGTAAATGTAATTGCCTGTACCACAGATACTTCCTTGCTTTCTAACAGCACCTCAAGTTGTTCTGGTAACAATGAGCTAATCCAGAAGGTTAATCCAGGAAAGTTAATCAGTGATGGGTAGTTACTGAGACTGACCTCTATGGATAAAATCAATGAACTCCTTTGTCATCTGTCTTTGGGTTGGATTCAGTCAATGAGCTGGTGGTCACAGTGAGGTGAGTGAGGTGGTGGTATATTCTTTTCCCGTTTCTTCCTTCTGGAATCCCTGTGCTATGTTGAATAACGGGAGGTTCTAACTCCTATCAGTTGGGTCTCTCTACACAAATTTCTCTGTCTCTAGTTTCCAGATCTACTCCTTTCATTTGTCCCCTCAGAGCAGCATGAAAATGGCAGTGTCTTTACCCTTTCAGTGCTCAGTGAATGCTCCGCCCCTTACAGTTTCCTAGACCTCAATGATATCTTTGTAAATAGTCCCTTTATTAAAGTCTTTTTAAATTCCTCATATTGAATATGCCACTCTTTTCCTGATTGGTAAGTGGTGTGTTTTTTTGTTTGTTTATTTTTGTTTTTGTTTTATCGCTTGTTGGGTTTTGCCAGATATTCATTTCTTCAGTCTCTTTTTTGGCTAAGAATAGTTAAATGACCAGATTATTCTCAATGAGATATTAAGGGACATTAGCAAAAGTATCCCACCAACTGCTGGGATACTTAACCTCGTCTGGGCAGACCTCCTAGGGTGAGTCTGTGCTTAAGGCCTGGGAGATACGTTGGGACTTTTGGTGCCTGCCAGGATACTTTGCTCCCTGATAAGACATACTAGTTGGGGGATAGTACCTTGTCCCTTTCCCTCCTTTCACAATTTAAATGTTCATTGTAAAGATGGTGCCTTAAGTCACCTGTCTGGAATGAAGCATCAGTCTGAGAATAAAATCCACTACGAAGAGGAAGGTGAGGGAGAGAAAGATGCCAAGACATGGGTTTTTATGACATCACTGATCAATAGCACCGCCATCTACTGACTGCATTTCGACTTCTTGATAAGGATGTGGTATGTGCTTATAAGGTTTAAACTTCTATTAATCAGACTTTCCTTGCCTGCAACCAAATCATTTCAATCTGATGGGGCAACCTATCATTATTGCAAATGCGACCTTGTCACTTTTATGCTTAACCTACCCAATGGTTCATCATTTGTAGAATAACCTTCTAGCATGACATACAATATCTTCTATGACTCTACTCTGAAAGCTGTAGCTTTTCCACTTCAATGTATTCTATCTTACATACTACACCACTAATTCTATCTCCAGCTCCTGCAGCTCCTCACACAAAGCATGGCATTTCTTGTCTTTGTGTCTTTGTGTTGAATACTCTCCCTGCTACATCTTATCTATTAGAAATGTATTTCCTGTCTTCTTTCTTTAACTAGAAAAAAGAATAGGTCAGTTTCTTTCTCTCTCTCTCTCTCTCTCTCTCTCTTTCTCTCTCTTTTTCTTCAAATAAAAATACCTGTTCTGGATTATTCAAGAAGTGGAATTGATGAAACAGGTTTTGGGTAGCTCACAGAAATCTCTGACGCCAGACTTAGAAAATAAGCAGGAAGATAAGAAACCAGTAGCCGGAATCAAAGCAAAACTCAAGTGATAAATGAGTCTAGCAAGCCCTGCTGCTGCCTTCTGAGGAATGACCACCACAAGCTTAAAACAGTAGCTGTGGCGGTAAGCCCAGGCTTAAGGCTTGGGAGCTATGTTGGCACTTTCTGCACACAATCACCCACCACTCCAATGGCCTGGGCTTGCCCACCTGCAGGATACGTAAGACTGGTCTGAGCAGGCCTCTTCCGGTGAGCCTGCACTGGGGACAAGGGAGAAACTTCAGGACTTTGGGGACACAACCTCTCACTGCCCCAGCAGCCTGGGCTTGCCCTGCCTGCTGCCTGCCAGGATACCTAAGCCTGGTCTAGGCAGGCCTACTTGGGTGAGCTCTCACTCTGGGCTTGGGAGCAACTTTGGAACTTTTGGCACACAGTTGTCCACCACTCCAGCAGCCTGGGCTTGCCCTACACCAACTGCTGGGATACTTACCTTGTCTTCACCTGTCTGGAATGAAGCATCAGTCTGAGAATAAAATCCACTACGAAGAGGAAGGTGAGGGAGAGAAAGATGCCAAGACATGGGTTTTTATGACATCACTGATCAATAGCACCGCCATCTACTGACTGCATTTCGACTTCTTGATAAGGATGTGGTATGTGCTTATAAGGTTTAAACTTCTATTAATCAGACTTTCCTTGCCTGCAACCAAATCATTTCAATCTGATGGGGCAACCTATCATTATTGCAAATGCGACCTTGTCACTTTTATGCTTAACCTACCCAATGGTTCATCATTTGTAGAATAACCTTCTAGCATGACATACAATATCTTCTATGACTCTACTCTGAAAGCTGTAGCTTTTCCACTTCAATGTATTCTATCTTACATACTACACCACTAATTCTATCTCCAGCTCCTGCAGCTCCTCACACAAAGCATGGCATTTCTTGTCTTTGTGTCTTTGTGTTGAATACTCTCCCTGCTACATCTTATCTATTAGAAATGTATTTCCTGTCTTCTTTCTTTAACTAGAAAAAAGAATAGGTCAGTTTCTTTCTCTCTCTCTCTCTCTCTCTCTCTCTTTCTCTCTCTTTTTCTTCAAATAAAAATACCTGTTCTGGATTATTCAAGAAGTGGAATTGATGAAACAGGTTTTGGGTAGCTCACAGAAATCTCTGACGCCAGACTTAGAAAATAAGCAGGAAGATAAGAAACCAGTAGCCGGAATCAAAGCAAAACTCAAGTGATAAATGAGTCTAGCAAGCCCTGCTGCTGCCTTCTGAGGAATGACCACCACAAGCTTAAAACAGTAGCTGTGGCGGTAAGCCCAGGCTTAAGGCTTGGGAGCTATGTTGGCACTTTCTGCACACAATCACCCACCACTCCAATGGCCTGGGCTTGCCCACCTGCAGGATACGTAAGACTGGTCTGAGCAGGCCTCTTCCGGTGAGCCTGCACTGGGGACAAGGGAGAAACTTCAGGACTTTGGGGACACAACCTCTCACTGCCCCAGCAGCCTGGGCTTGCCCTGCCTGCTGCCTGCCAGGATACCTAAGCCTGGTCTAGGCAGGCCTACTTGGGTGAGCTCTCACTCTGGGCTTGGGAGCAACTTTGGAACTTTTGGCACACAGTTGTCCACCACTCCAGCAGCCTGGGCTTGCCCTACACCAACTGCTGGGATACTTACCTTGTCTGGGCAGACCTCCTAGGGTGAGTCTGTGCTTAGGGCCTGGGAGATACGTTGGGACATTTGGTACACCAACCTGCACACTGCACTTTACATAGCATGCAGTTGGACAATCTTCACTAAGTTACACCTCCTTACCTTGCTACCACCTCATTGAGAGCTGAACATTTGGCAGAAGAGCTGAGCACCTGAAGTTGCTCCTAAATGCTCTGACCTGAGAGACACAGCCCTCCAGAGGGAACACACCTGGGAACAAAGGCTACAATGTCCTCTATCAGTACTACAGAATCTACTTTAATAAACAGAAAAAAAGTGCATACCACATCAGATGACTAGAAACCAGGACAAATCTCAAAGAAACAAGAGAAAACAATGTGGTAACTCTCACCCAGGTGAGTGTAATAGCTCCTAACAAACAGTGGATAGCACAGAGAAATATACAGAAATGTCAGAAAAAAAAATTCAAATGCTCATAGTGACCAAACTCAATGAGATGCAAGAGAAAATGAATAATCAGTTCCAGAAATGAAAAACTAATTTCAGGGTGTGAAAGAGGAATTCTGTAAAGAAATAGATACCTTAAAGAAGAATCAAATCTTCAGGAAATGAAGAATACAATACAAGAAATTAAAGTCTTCCTAGAAAGTATTAATAGCAGATTGGACCATGCAGAAGAGAAAACTTCTGACCTAGAAGACAAAGTCTCCACAGACCAAATCATCAAAAATAAATTTAAAAAATGAGAACAACATACAAGAATTCCTGATACCATGAAACATTCAAATATCTATATAAAGGGAATGCCAGAAGGCGAAGAATCTGCTAAAGGAATGGAAAACCTCTTTCATGAAATATTATCTGAAAATTTTCTGAATATAGAAAAACACAGAGAAATTCAGACCCAAGAAATAAAAAGGACCCAAATAAAGTCAACATCAAAAGATCTTCCACGTCGAACATCATAGCCAAATTGGTAAAGATTAAAGACAAAAACATTATTCTGAAGTTGACAAGGGAGAAAGGTCAAATTACTTATAAAGTTTATCCCATTAGCTAATTTCAGACCACTCATCTGAAACAATGCAGGCAAGGAAAGAATAGAATGATATTCAAAATATTAAAGAAAAACAATTTCAACAAAGAATACTATCTCCAGCAAAATTATCTTTCAAGTGGGGAGAACAAATAGAAGTATTGTAAGATAAACAAAAACTGAAAGAATTCACCAGTATTAGGCCAGCTCTACAGAAGTATTCAGGGGAGTGTTGTATCAGGATAACTAAACAGAGATGAACAGAAATAGGAGAACAAAAACAACCGAGAAAATGGCTAACAAAAGAACAGGGATAAATCTACAAATATCAAAATAATGTTGAATGTTAATGGACTAAATTCTTCCATTAAAAGACACAGATTCACTGAATGGGTACAAAAACAGAAGCCATCTCTACATTGTTTAGAAGAAACACACCTCACTGATAAGGACATACATAGACTGAAAGTGAAGGACTGGAAAAAGATATTCCATGAAAATGGAAACCATAAAAAGTTGAGGTAGTGATATTGGTATCAGACAAAATAGACTTTAAGATGAAAGATGTAAGAAGAGACAAAGAAGGACATTATAAAGTACTAAAAGAACTTGTTCACCAAGAAGATATAACTCTTGAAAATATCTATGCACCCAACACTGAATCACCTAAATACATCAAAGAGAGTGTGTTAGGTCTTAAGAGAGAGATAGACTTGAACACAACAATTGTTGCATACACCACTACTCCTCTGGACAGATCATCTAGACAAAAAATAATCAAAGAGATACAAATCTAAATGATGCAATACATTAAATGGATTTCTCAGACATCTACAGAGTATTTCACCCAACTACCACAAAATATCTATTTTTCTCACCCCCATGGGAACATTTGTGAAGACTGACCACATGATAGAACGCAAAACTAGATCTAGCTTCTTTTTCTGACCATGATGGACTCAAACTTGAAGTCAACTACAGAAAGAGCCCTTGAAAATTCACAAACACATGAAAACTAAACAACCTACATCTGAATGACTTTACAAGTATAGAAGAAATTAAGACGAAAACCAATAGAATGAACAAACAAGTCTTTATAATCTATGGGACACAGCAAAAGCAGCTATAAAAGGGAAGTTCATAGAAACTAGTGCCCATAAGAGAAAGGCAAAAAGGTGGAAAATAAACAACCTAATGACACAACTCAGGAAAGTGGAGAGATAGCAACGACTGCAACAATTTCAGGAAAAAAAGACATAATAAAGATTTGAACAGAAATAAATGAAATAGAGAAAAAAAGAACTATACAGAAAACAAAGAAAACAAAATCTGGTTCTTTGGGAAGCTAAAGAAAAATGGCAAACTGTTAACTAGATTAATCAAAAAGAGTAGAGAAAGGAAGCAAATCAAATCAGCAAAGAAATAGGTGTTATTACAATGTATATACAAAATATCAGAAATCCAAAATGTCACCAGAGAATACTATGAGTGACTATATACAAGCAAACAAAAAAACCTAGATGAGTTGGACAAATTTCTAGACATGGATACCTTACCAAGATTGAACCAGGAAAAAAATAGAGTCTGCATAGACCCATAACAAACAATGACATAAAATCAGTAATAGTCTCCCAACAAGGAAGAGCCCAGGAAGAGCCCAGGTCCCAATGACTTTACTTCTGAATTCTACAAAACCTTTAAAGAAGAACTAACCCCAATTGTCCTTAAACTAAAAGTTCAAAAGGAAGAAACACACCAAAATTTATTCTATGAAGACTCTATCATCTTAATTCCAAAACCAGAACAGGACAGAACAAAAAAAGAAATCTTCAGGCTCATATTTCTGATGAGTACAGGTGCAAAATTTCTCAACAAGATACTAGAAAATCATGTTCAATAACATATTAAAAAAGTTACACATCATAACCAAGTAGGCTTTACCCCAGGAAAACAAGGTTGATTTGACATACACAAAACAGTAAATGTAATACATCACATTAACAAGGGTAAAGATAAAAAAACATTTTATCATATCTATCAAAGCAGAAAAATCATTCAATAAAATATAATATTCCTTCATGATTAAAACTCAGTAAAATCAACATAGAAGAAGCATTTCTCAACACAATTAAAACACAATTACAGTCATCTTTAAAAGCCCATAGCTAACATCATACTGAATGGAGAAAAGCTGAAAGCTTTGCCACTAAAATCTGGAAAAAGATAAGGCTGTCCTCTTTCTCCACTCTTTTTTAACCTAGTACTGAAAGTTTTAGCCAAGGCAATTAGACAAGAGAGTCAAATAAAAGGCAACCAAAAGAAGTGAAGTTATCTCTATTTGCAGATGACATAATGGTATACATAGAAACCCCAAAAGAATCCCCCCAAATATCTTCGAAGTGTTAAGTGAATATAGTAAAGAGGTAGGATACAAAATCAACATACAAAAATCTATACCATTTTCATACATCATCAATGAACAAACTGATACAGTATTGAAGAAAGAAATCCCATTTATAATAGACACAAAACCAGTAAGATATCTAGTAATAAACCTTACCAAAGGCATCAAAGATCTCTACAAGGAAAACAACGAAATACTAGATAAAGAAATTTAAAATGATACAAAAGAGTGGAAAAGTATCACATGTTCCCGGATTGAAAGAATTAATATAATCGAGATGTCAATCCTACCCAAGTTAACATATAAATTTAATGCAATCCTAATCAAACTACCATTAATATTCTTCACAGAAATAGAAAAACAATCACAAAATTTGTCTGGAAGCATAACAGGCCCCATATTATCAAAGCAATACTGTACAAGGGGAATAAAGTAGGAGGGGTCTGATTGCTCTACCTCAAAATATATTAAAAAACTGTAATTAAAACAGCAAGGTATTGGCAAAAACAGACAGACCAATGGAACAGAATTTAGAACCCCCAAATGAACCCCAAAACATACAGCCAACTGATGTTTGACAATGGACACAGGACAATTCAGTGGAAAAAAAGAATATCCCTTTAGCAAATAATGCTGGGTAAACTGGATAGTCACCTGGAGAAGAATGAAACTGGATCCTTCTCTCTCACTGCTAACAAAAATTAACTCGAAATGGATTGAGGATCTAAACATAAAACCTAAAAATATAAAAATACTGGTCTAGACATGCAGATGGCATAGTGGTTATGTCACTGGACTCCAATGTACTCATGTAATTGACCGCGGTTTGAGTCCCAGACCTGGTGTCTCAAAACTCACACCAGATGCTTGTGCTCATGTGCCTAAGATCCTGAGAGGAGAATGGAAAAGAGACTGCAGCATGGCTATCCCTCCTGAGGGGTGATTTCTCACATTCTGTCTTTCTGTCTCTCTCTGTATCTCCATGAGGCGGGGGGAGACTAGTAGAAAACACAGGAAAAGCTCTTGGAGACCATGGAGTAGGCAAAGACTTCTTAAAGAAGGCCTTCAAAGCACAAATTATAGTCCTCCAAATAGGCAAATGGGACTATATTAGACTGAGAAGCTTATGCACAGCAAAATAAGCAGTACATAGAGTGAAAAGACAACCCTCAGAGTGGGAAAACATATTTGCAAACTATACCTCAGATAAGGGATTGAAAACCAGAATACAGAGCGGTCTCAAGCAGCTTACACACACACATGCACACATGTGAAAAAAACTGATCCAAGTAAAATATCGGAAAATGAACTGAACAGACAGTTCTCCAAAGAAGACATACAAATGGCCCAAAACTATATGAAAAACATACTAGACATCTCTTATGCAAATCAAAACCACAATGAGATACCACTTAACCCTAGTCACAATGGCTAAAATTAAAAAAAATAAATAATGATAAGTGCTGATGTGGCTGTGGTCCAAAGGAAACACTCCTACATGAATGGTGAGAATGCAAATTAGTAAAACAACTTTAGAGAATGATTTGTTGATTCCTCAGAAATCTACAAATAGAACTACCATACGACCTTGTAATTCTATTCTTAGCTATTTACCCAAAGGATAGAAAAGCTCCGATCAGTTGGAAAAAACACTTGCACATCCATGTTTATTACAACATTATTTATAATTGCTAAGACATGAAATTAACCAAAATGTCCAAAAATAGATGATTGGATTGAACAAATGTGGCATATGTACTCTATGGAATACTACTCAACCATAAAAAGCAATGAGACCCTGACCTTTGATACAAAGTGGACAAATATGGAAGATTTAATACTAAGTAAAGCAAGCCAGACTATGAAAGACAGACTTTGTATGTCCCCTCTCAATATATACCAGTCGTCTGCACTATATAGCAGAAACTAAAATTTAAAAGGTATAGAAGCACAGAGGCCAATGATAGATACCAGAGAAAGTAAGGATAGGGTTCGGTAATAGAGGGAGGGAAGGGAACAGGGGAAGAAAAAAAAAAAAAAAAGAAGTACATTTAATTGACAAAAGAACTAAAAGCTATTTGCTGATGTTAATGTATATAATAGTGTCTTTATTTGAATGAAATACATGGTATTCATGGAATGCACAAGAAAAGTAATGTACACTGTAAAGATAAATGTGGTTAGGGACCAGCAGTTGGTGTAATGGCTATGTCATTGTACTCCCATGTAGTCAACTGCAGTTTGAGTCCTGGACTCGGTCACTTAAACTCACCCAGGCGTGTGTGAGTGCGTGTCCAAGATCCCAAGAGGGGAATGGAGTAGAAGGGATTGCAGCATGGCCATCCCCCCTGGGTGGTGATTTCTTGCTTTCTGTCTCTCTGACTCTCTCTGTCTTTCTGGAGAGTGCACGTGCCCTATAGCAAAAACCTCTCAAAAAAAAAAAAAAAAGATAAATGTGCTTAAATGTAAATTAAAACCAATAGTTTTGGATACTGCAAATGAATGTTGTTTTTGTAGCACTCTCCAATTAGGTTGAAGACCTCCTGCTCTTTGCCTCACTGACTCTCAATGCCATACTCTAAAGTATATTCAAATGACTGATCCTATATCCAATGCTGACTTTCTAAACAGAGGAAGCTGAGAAAGTGAGTATCTGGTATTTACATTTACTTTGGAGAAAGCCTTCAAATTATGAACTGTGTACCAAGAAACTCACCTGCTATAGAAATAAGGTTCAGATGATGGATTATCAAATAGCATTATACACATCCAGTATAATTTCAATAAATACCCTAAATACAATAGAGGATGTATAAATGGAGTGAATTAGAATATGAAATAAGAAGCTACATCTAGATCAGCATAATACAATAGAAATCCATAGTGAGCAATACATGTATTTTCTATTTCCTGGTAGCTACATTTAAAAAGACAAAAAATGAGATCAAATTAATTTTAATAATATATTTGCCCAGTGCATTGAAAATATTCTAATTTCAACATTCATCAGCTATAAAGTATTTTATGTGATGTTTTTGTTATTTCCCAATATCAAGTCTTTGGAATTTGGTGGGCATTTTATACTAACAGGACATTTCAGTGTTCGTTAGCCACACTTCAGGTACACAATAAACACATGGGTTTAGTCACTATCATACTGGGTTGATATGCTTACCTGCCTAATATGTAACTGTGAATCATTTATTTGATTTTCCTTGGCCTCTGGTCCTTGCTATTTATTTATTTATTTATTCTTGACTTAAAAAGTCATCTAAATATGAAGTACTTACCACCTCTGCTCTGAGCTATGAGGGATAGAGAAGAGATATAAGGTCAGTAAAACTGAGTTGGAGAACAAGAGCTTTGGTAGCTTTGTCATTTAAATGGTTGAGTTTTAGGGGTTTATGTGGCTATTGTCTAGAGTGGTAGGTTCAATTTTGGATACTTCTTTTAAATTGTTTTTTATATTACATTTAATCACATATATCTTTACAGAATATAGGGATGCTGTTTTAATATAGTAAGAAGCTATGAGAGTGGGCAAGATCTACTAATAAGAAAGTAAAGAGGTACAAAATATGGTCAGTGATGAGTCCTAAGGGAGCATTTATATTTAAAATGAGAGGACAAGAGGGATAAGGATGAGTATTCATAATAGAAGAAGAATAAAAGAAAAAACTAGCTTTAAGAAACCAAGAGTCTCAATTGCAAAATTATTTTATTCCAGGAAAGGTGACTGAATTTGGCATTGTTTTCCAGTTTATGTACAATAGTTTCACTAAAATTCCACAGTTTTCTATTTATTTGTTTATTTATTTATTTACTGAAACTTCAGTTAGGCATGCCATGACAACCAGTACTTCTATTTGTTCTTGGAACAAGTAGTTCTCATTCCCATTTCACATAGAATCGCTTCTGACTCTTTATCACTGTCCTGTAACCTCCTTCCCACTTCTCTCTGCCTTCTCAGTACTTTATCTTGCCTCCCACTTGAAGGAGAAGATCAAAGAAACCTTCAAATTTTAACCCCTCTCTTTCTTCAACTGCTTCCCACACACACTATTCCAATCCTTATTCAGCTTTCCTCTGTTGGAGTTTGTAAATGCCTCATCAATAACACAATTTATCTTCCCATTGTCCCATCCTATCCTCACCAGTTTGAAACTAATTGAAAGAGAGATACAGAAGTCAGGCAGAGTGCAAAAATCATCTCAATTAATGACTAAGCCATTAGATAATGTGTTTTAGGGCTGCAGTCAATTGGGTTTAAAATCCCCATCTTTATTTCCTCTTCTTTTTCATTTGCAGTCAGGTTTCTAGAAACCAGCTCTTCTTCCTCAACTCCTACACACTTCTCGATAAAAGATAATGTAGCTTCTTATCCAATTATTCTGGTGACATTATTCTTACAGATGTTCCTAATTCCCTCCATGGTTGCTCAACCCCAGGGAGAATTGCCAGTCCTTATCTCACTTGACCATTGAAGTTCCCCACTATTGGCCATTTCCTCTTTTATGGAATTCCATTCTGTTTTTTCCTGAAAACTCTCTTGACTGCTTTTCTCCGTGTTCTCAAACTCCTCTTTCTCTAGCTACCATGTAAATATTTGCACTTCCTGGGAATTCATCTTTGGCTCTTTTCTATTTTATTCACTCTTTTCTCCACATATTTTCCCTGAGTCATTAATCACATCTATTCCTTAGTCCCCAGATATTTTTTTGTGAGAGTTTTTTGCTATAGGGCACATGCACTCACCAGAAATACTGAGAGAGATAGAGAGAGAGACAGAAAGCGAGAAATCACCCCCCGGGGTGATGGCCACGCTGCAATCCCTTCTCCTCCATTCTCCCCTCAGGACCTTGGACAGGTACACACCTGCACCCGGTGTGAGTTTAAGCCACTGGGTCTGGGACTCAAACTGTGGTCGACCACATGGGAGTCCAGTGACATAGCCATTACACTAACTGCTGGTCCCAGTCCCAAGATTTTAATTACTATTTATGTGATAGATTATCTCCAACTCTTCAATATTGCCTGTTTTGGTTACATTCTTCAAGGTGATCTTTCTTCAAGCCAGACATTATAATAGTTAAAGTTTCTCTATGGCTCTAACTGTAAACTGTGTTTTCTTGTGGTAGCATATAACCTAGTGTAATACTTCTGGTTAATTTCCATCCCTCCTTTCACTTATTGCTGGAAAGGAGGAATGACTCATTTATCTCTGCTGACTTTTTACTCTTGAAAGAGCACCTTTTTTATCCTCATCTGAATTTAAATAGAGTGCATTCTGGTGTCCTCTACTGCTGGACAGTATGACACTGCCTCTGTGGAAAAGTTTGCAATTTTGAAAGAAAAGTTTGGTTCAAGATGTTAATAGACCACAGATCTGAGTCATGTTCTGCAGGTTAGCTTTAGTCAATAATAAAAATGCAACTTCGTTGTCATTTTTCTGACACTTGATTCCTAATTGGTTGAGTACTTTGAAAGAGAACCACACCCTACTTTATAGAAAATTTTAAAAATAGTTGAAGAACATTGAAGGAAAATTGTATCTTCCATTACTCAGAGTTCTAAGTTGAGAAACTTGTTTTACATATTATTTCTAGTCTGCTATCCTCTGTAGGTAGAGGTTGTTCCTGTAGAAGAAGAATACAATTTGGGACCAGCAATTAGCGTAATGGCTATGTCACTGGACTCCCACGTAGCCAACCATGGTTTGAGTCCCGGACCCAGTGGCTTAAACTCATGCCAGGCACGTGTGCGTGCGTGCCCAAGATCCTGAGAGGAGAATGGAGGACAAGGGATTATGGCATGGCCATCCCCCCTGGGGGGTGATTTCTCGCTTTCTGTCTCTTTGTCTGTCTGTCTGGCGAGCGTACATGCCCTATAGCAAAAACCTCTCCAAAAAAAAAAGAATACAATTTAAAGTTCACCATAGGAGCGTGTTAGCAAATCCATTTGCCTCACTGATAACCCCCCCCCTTTTTTTTTAGATTTCGCTATAGGGTACCAGAGAAACAGAAAGCAAGAAACCACGCCTCGGGGGAATTGTCATACCATCATGCCACAATTTCTTCTCTCCCATTCTCCTCTTGGAATATTGGGCATGTACATACACACACTTGGTGTTAGTATTTAATCTGCTGGGTCCGGGACTTGAACCATGATCAATTATGTGGGAGTCCAGCTATGTAATCATGCCATCTGCTGATCCCAAAAGGTAACCTTTTTAAGTAGTGCTTCTTTATAATAAAACTGATACTAAAACTTACGATAAAACTGAAACTATAAACTAGAATTTAACAAAAGCAGTGCTTATTAATTCTAGCCAGTATTATTAATTATGATCATAGGAGGCTAAGTTCATAAAGATAAAGGGACAAACATTGGGGTAAGCTATAGAGTCATATGACCAAGAGAAAGGGAGATAAATGGAGAAAGAGATCATGAGAATAGGAAGTCACTAGTAGAGCATTTTAAAATCTACTTAACACCAGAAATAAGATGATAAAAATGCATGGCAACTTGTGAGTACCGGTGAGAGATGCGTAGACTTTCATATTCAATAGCGGCTCATAATATAATTAACAAAACCATAGTGATCTGTGCTCAACTTATAGACTGACAAAATGTGACCACATTGATTATTTCAGCCATGGTTCAGGCCAATTTGTAGGACACAGAATGGTATATGTCCTCAACTGGCACATAATGAAACATTGAAAAAATGGAGACATTATTGTTCAAAACAAGTAAGCTCTAGTAACTTAACCTAAAATTTCATTCCTACTGTTAAAATATGGTCTCGAATGGAATGGTGCTTTTAAGATGTAAGAGATTTGTGCCTTCAGGTTCAGTTAAAACAATATGAAATAGTTGGTATAACATGGGTGAAACCAATCTTTGGGCTTCAAAATCTAACATTTTAAAGAAAGTTCTTAAGATTCTGGGAAGTATACACAAGGACTACTACATCATTTGGCTAGAGTTAATTCTTTAATTCTTTTTGTACCTTATTTTTAAAAACTCTAATTTCACTCATGTAAAAAAAGAAAATAACCACAACAGGTGATATGATTTTTTTCTGTTTTAAATTTTAAAAGACCCATCTGTCACTAATTACACATTTATTTCATTATGCAGTGCTATGAAAATAATTACTTGAGGTTTTTTTTGTTGACAATTTGGAGTTTAAAGTAAATACTAATTATTTTTGTTATAACTGTGTATTAAATTAAATAATTCGCTGTTAGACATTTTTTAGGCGTCAAATAATTTTATTAAGACCACATAAGAGAGCAGTTACATAATTAGTGACACATCTGCCAATCTTATGAGTCCATCTTATAAAATTTGAAGACTTTTTTTTTTGCTTTTTATTCTCCTTCTTTAGAAGCAGAGATTGCTACTTCATGTGTACATTCCATGAGTTAATGATGCATGTGACCTGTCCAGCCAGCTGGTCTACTCAGTCACTCTATCAAAGTAGCAGTGACTCTAAGCAATTATCTAACTCTCACAATTATCATGGCCTTGAGTTGAAGAAATTGTATCTAAATAACTGCAGTAATTTCTACTTTAAGTAAATTCCTTTAGAAGTTAAAGTATCTTTCTCAAACTCCAACCAGAAGTTGCTGTGAGTTCCATTTGGAACTTGTGCTAATAATAATATTTTCTGGAATAATAACAACAGGTTTGGATTTAATTAAATATGTTGCTCACTGAAGCATCTGTTTTAAACATTAATGAATGGCAGTTCCTATGGGATATCCAAATGGAAGTGTTTTCACTCCGTAACACTATCTGAAAGTGTGTTTTGGAATTTTCAAATAATTAGTTGGTCTTTGTTTTGAGAGACTTATCCAGGATAAAAAAGCAATCATTTCTGCAAATCGTATTGATAGATGGAAGCCAGTAAGAGAGAAACGATCAATCATAAAAGTAGTCTCTGAAAAGCTGTTTTGCAATCCACAGTATTGAGTCAAGTTTTTCTTCATGTTCGCACATTCATTATCATTATCATTCATGAGAGTTACTCACTTATCAAGAAAAAGACACATCCCTTCCCAATTAGGCTAAACTGGTTTTGGCAGAAAGCCATTAAAAATAGCGGAGATGGAGCTCCAAAATCTACAACTAACCTTTCAATATTTGGAATATTAAAAAACTACCTTTGAAATAACTATTATTAACTTCATTTGTTTGGAAATATTACATGAACAAAATATTTCTGAATTCATGGCTTGTTTTCCATGCAAACACCTGAAAACAAAAACAGTATTTTTACTTTTATAAAATTATTTTAAAGAATTATTTTATTTAATTGTATCCATCACCATTATTATTACTATTTTATTTGAACAGAGAGAAACAGAGAGGGAAAGTAAGAAAGCAAGCCGCCAGGTCAGAGACTTGAACTGTGGTCAGCCATGTGGGAGTTCAGGGCACTTTAACCACCATGCTCCTGCCAACCCCTAAACCAATATTTTTAAAAGTCCTCATTAAAAATAAGTTGCTAGACCAAAGTTTATAAAGACAGTGATTATTTTTTTTTTTTTTTTTTTTTTTTTTTTTTTTGAGAGGTTTTCGCTATAGGGCACATGCACTCACCAGACAGACAGAGAGAGACAGAGAGACAGAAAGCGAAAAATCACACCCCAGGGTGGATGGTCACGCCACAGTCCCTTCTCCTCCATTCTCCTCTCGGGATCTTGGGCATGCATGCACACGCGCCTAGCGTGAGTTTTAAGCCACCGGGTCCAGGACGTGAACCGTAGTCGACTACGTGGGAGTACAGCAACATAGCCATTATGCTAACTGCTGGTCCCTAGACTGTGATTATTTCTTAACAATCAATGTATCCTCAGGACACAGAACAGTATCAGGTATAACAAGTATATAACACACTTTTGTTCAATAAGAGAGTGAATAAAACTAACAATTGAACATTGTTCAATTCAACAAGCATTTGTTGTGATCATACTCTTAAGTATTAGAGTCTATTAAGGATGGGGGTATAAAGCTTAAACACCAGTTTGCATTTATATACACATATACACATTAGAGAAAGAGAGAGATTCTGCTGACAAAGGTTTTTCAATATGTTAGAGGAGTTGACAAGTAAATTCTTTGTTGTACTGTTGTCAGTACAACAATAAAAGAATGCATAGGGTGCTGTGAGGGTATGGAACTTATGTGAGGCTATGGCAGGTAAGGTGCATGACATCTTAAACAATTTGGTCTGCAAAGAAATACTAAGGTTTTAATAGAATGTATAGCAATTCAAATCAATAGACAATATAAAATAGTTCTAAATATTATCATTACAGCTGGTACCCTGATTGTGAAAAATATATTTTCCAAAGAATAAATGAAGCCTCTAGCTACACTACTGACCAAGTCTATTCAACTATTACAGAGTTTAAGGAGTAAGTTTTAGTAAGTCTTAGGAAGTTTTTTAGGAATAAAGAGTGAATGTGTGACAATGCACATGTGCTAGACTGAGGAAATCCACTATCGTTATGTGTGAATTTATTTAGTAAGACTCACGTAATACTTATCATTTACAGCATCTGCTAACAGAGGAGATTCAAACTAGATTTCAGAACTTTTGAAATATGAAATGTCAGCCTAGTGTTTGCAGTTCTAGCCAATGTTAGATGATCCTTGTGGAGCAAATACTCTGGTAAATAGATATTTACCAGTGTACCATGCACTGGGCTCTGACAGGTTCACACAGAAAGAACTCACCTGTTTCTTAAACTAATCCAAAAGCCTCATACGCTGCTGCATTCACTGTGTAAATAGCCCACGGTGTTCCTTGAAGAAAAGATTCATATTTACAGAAGCTCATTTATTTCATCTATAATGTGAGAGAGTTGGATACAATGATCTGAAAGGTCCCTAGATCTTTATAGCTTCCCTTTTTCTCTCCCAAATTCAAGTGGTCATCAAGTTGGGTGGATTGAGTCTGCACCCCACATGTCTCCACATTCACTCTTTTATTTTTCTTCGGATCACTCTGTATACTAAGGAGTCCCTTGAGGCCAAATGTGACATTGCATGCATCTTTGTACTACTGCATCTATTGACCGATTCTGGAACATAACAGATGCCAGGTGAGCATTGACTGAGTGAGGGGATAAATGGGTAACATCTACATAGCACACAAAACAAAAAACTACATAAATTTCTTTGATTCCAAAGCAATAATACGATCTCTCTCATTTCCAAAAATTGTGTGCTATACTCAGGAGATGAGGCCTTTTGCATGTAGTAGTAAAAAATAAAAAGGCTTTTATTTAGTCTCCACAAGAACTATGATGGTACAAAAATAACCACAATAGCATCAGGCACTTATGGACGGCTTCTTAGATTCCCAGCATTTTAGTTGAATTATTTTATTTAATTCCTATAATTATGATATAGATGCTTAAGTTATCTCCATTCTATAAATGAGGAAACATAGACATTGAGTGGTTAGGCAACTTGCCTTAAGTCTCACAGAGAATAGGTAGCTGAGCTAAGATTTGAATCCAAGGTATTTATTTCCAGAATCCATATACTTAACTACTGTAACAGAAAAGGTGTTTATTTCACCCTGTGTCAAGTATGATCACATACATGTGTGCGTATGCACACACACACACACACACCCCTTTCTTGCTGGCTAAGCTCCCTCAGTGGCCGTGTTTCATAATTTGTAACACTTCGTCATCCACCAAGAGAATTGCAGTGTCTGGTTCAAGAGCAGCTAGTACAGAGTCTGGTCAATATCTGCTGAGGTGGCCTGATACCACAGTTCTGCTCTCTATGACCAGTATTGATTAACTAAATCAGTAAGAGTTTCTCACTTAGTGATAGCCATAAGGCATGAAAATGTTGATATTAAAAGACACAGAGGAAAGCAGGCAGCAAGGGCTGGTAGTCAGCATAATCACTGAGTAAGCGGAAGAGACAGTGAGGTATCAGGCTGGCACTGGGATTAGAATTGGAAAGACGTGAAGAGAAAAACAGAAACATGGAAAAGCAGACTCATTGGTAAACTACAAAAATAAATATCAACAAAGTCCTCCTACAGCAAAGATTATAGAAAAACTGAAATCTAGAGCCACACTGGGTCTCAAAGGATCTTCTAGTCGTTGAAGAAATTGTTCTATGCTCAAGTCCCAGGGACACTGATCTTCCTGTGAGACTGGGCCCTACTCCTGTTCTGTGGTTTCTATAATGCTTGGGTGTATATCTTCGATGACAGTGGTCTTATTATTATCTGTATTGATTTCTTAATGATACTGTAACATACTCCCATAAACTTAGTGGCCTAAAAAAACACAAATTTATCTTATAATTATGGAGGTCGGAAGTAAAAAATGGGTCTGGGAAGGGGTACTAAAATCAAGGTTTTGGCAGGTGTGCATTCCTTCTGCGGGCTCTAGGAAAGAATGTGTTTTCTTAACTTTTACAGATTCTAGAGACAGCTCACATTCTTTGGCTTCTTATTTCTTTAAAGCCAGTGGTGTAGCATCTTTGGATATCTCTCTGACTGACATGAATACTTCTCTGTCTTTCATTTACAAGGACCCCATGAGATAATCAGAACTATCTACCCATCTCAAAGTGAGCTATCATCCTGAATTCTTAATCCCCTTTAATAAAGGGGGTAACTTGGGGCTAGCAGGTGGCATGGTGATTAAGATGCTGGACTACATAGGGCCGACTACAGTTTGAGTTCTGCACCTGGTGGCTTTAAACACACCAGGTGCATGTGCATGTGTGCCCAAAATCCTATGAGGAGAGTGGAGGACAAGGAATTATGGCATGGCCATCCCCCCTGGGGGATGGTTTCTCACTTTCCTTCTCACTGTCTCTCTGATTATCCAGCAAGCACATGCACCTTATAGCAAAAACTTTTTTAAAAAATTGTTTTAAATAAATAGAGGGTTCAACGTTAATTTTCCCTTGTCATGTAATATCACATATTCAGGTAGTTTGTATTTAGAAAGTAGACATTGGGGATCGGTATTTTGCCCACACCACCACTTAACGTTCTTAAAATAAACTTCACATTACCTGAGAAACCTTGAGTAACTTTCTGCTTTTGTAACCACCTACTGGAAGTTAACTAACACAAAATGATATAGATGATACTTCACTAGTTTAAATTTCCATTGTAACTAAAAAATGTCTTGGTTTACAGGGTTCCAATTTTCTGTAAGTACCCATAATATTCTCTTTCCTAGTTTCCCTTTTCTCCCTCTTGCCTATTCTCCTTCTCTCTCCTCTAATCCTCCTGTTGTGAAAGTCTGGACTCACTAAGGGCAGGTAGTACTATGCAAGGCAGAAGGAAACGGGTGGTAAATGAGACAGGAGAGAGAAGCAATGCATCTAATTGAAGCACAGAGATGTTTATATGGGATGTTCTTGGAAGGTTTTACAAAGGAAGAGGTGGCATTTGGGCTAGATCCCGTTTAAGATGCTGCTTGACCATCCATATGGGGAAGACCCAGATCAGACAGATGGTGAATGGTAGAGCCAGGAATTGTACCAGATCTTTTGATTTCTGTTCCATTGTTCTTAACAAGTTTTTCTGTATCTGTCATGGTTTGGATATACAAGTGACTTTGGCATACATTTGTTGGATGAATAGAGGGAATAAATAATTAGAAGAATTAAAAATAAACACATGAATGGATCAGTGAATGAGTAGAAGATGAAGGAAGACTAAATATAGATGTAAAATAAAAATGAAAACAGTTTCACTCTAAGGAAAAGTGTGTTAGAGATCTGGATCAGCAAATAACATTCTCCATTAAGCAAGTTCTCTAAACTTGGACATTTTAATTACTCTCATATTTTATTTGTAAAATAGAATAAATATTGTCTGTGTATTTTTTTAAAAAATTATTTAATTTAATTTTATCCATTAACTTGACCAGAGAGAGACACACAGAGAGAGAAATTGAGAGAGAGAAATTGAGAGAGAGAGAGAGAGAGAGAGAGAAAGTGAGAAGAAAGCTACCAGGTTCAGGACTCGAATCACAGTCAGCCATGTGGGAGTGTGCGGCGCCTTAACCACCATGCCACCTGCTGGCCCCCAATATTGCCTATTTATTTTACAGCATTATTTCAAATACAGTATTGTATACCACATGAAAGTCCTTCTAAAAATTAAAAGGAAACATGTATAGATAGGTATGTATATAGATAGATTATAGACTGCTTTATCATAAAGAATAATATCACTTTATAGTTTATATCTATTTTGTCCCTTATGGCATTGAAGGCACTTCAAAATAAATGTTTCTTTTCATAATTTAATTAAAGATAAATAAAAGCAAATGTTAAGAACTGAGAAATATGAATATAATATTAGTTACCATCATGGAAATAAGTGGGTTCACCAAACCTAATAACATATATTGAAGTGGTATTTTACGATCTTTCTTCGAGAAATTTACCATGTATAATTAATGGGTGTTTTTCTAGAACTTGCTATCTTTTATTAAGGACCATGTATAATTAATGGGTGTTTTTCTAGAAAAAGATTGATTATTGTTTACATTATTATATCTACTTTTAGTAACACAATAAATACCAATAGTAACATTTATAAATGCACTATCTAAATGTCAGGCTCAATTCGAATCACTTAATTGTCAATTAATTCACATGATCTTACAATAATACCACGAAGTATGGTCTATTGTTACCATTTTATAGATGAGTTAGTGACCAAAAGAGTTATGAATGAAAAATTCTCTGACCCCAGAGTTTATGCTCTTAACCACGTTTCTCCCGTGATGTAACAATAACTACTTCCTGATTATTGTCATTGTGCTTATCCTCGTCATTATAGTAACTATTAATTATAATTGCATTTCCATTCACTATACTCACCATTCTTCTCAGGTACTGCAAAAGAGGATTTCCAGTGCCATTTTTGAAATGATTTGGTAAAGACTCATAAAGGATAAGTCAATCGTCAGAAGTTTCAGAACCAGTAATTTAGAGGTGCAGGGACAAAGTCAAGATTTATCATCTCACCAGATCAAGATACTTCTCAATGTTCAATGTTGCTTTATTAGTTTCAGCAAATTTATTTATTAGTTTTAGCAAAGAGCTAAATGTCAGATCTGTTGGCCAGATATTTGTCAATCTGGCTACATGATTCTATTCCAGTGATTTCCAAAATGATTATTTTCTGAAGTATTCGTCATATTGCACTCAAAATAATTATTCAAGTATTAAGTGACATGGTCTGCTAAGTGACATATTAAAAGCAATTGCTGGTGAATAATCTCTCTTTAAAGTTTATTTCATTTATTTTGAGGAAGAGAGATACTCTTAATGGGATCTTCCATGCTGCAATCATCCCCCAGCCTCCCAGCCAGCCAGGACTACAGGATGCGCACGTATGTTCAGCTCAACCTGGGATCTGGACCAGGCTCATCCATATAGCTCTAGGATCATGCAGAAGCACACTGTGTGTACCACCACAGCTGGACTGACGACTGGTAAATAATCTTTTTTTTATTAGAGAGATTTTTGCTACAAGTCACATGTGCACGTCAGAGAGACAGAGAGACAGAAAGTGTGAATCACTCCCTGGGAGAATGGTCATACTGCAATCCCTTCTCCTCTGGTCTCTTCTCAGGATGTTGGACACATGCGCACACACACTTGACGTGTTTTAAGCCACCGGGTCCAGGATTCAAACCACAGTCGACTACGTGGAAGTCCAGCAACAAAACCATTACACCATCTGCTGGTCCCAATAATCTTAAATTATAACAATAAGTGATCCAATCAAGGAAGCCAAGGTAATCCTTTAACTTTCTGTTCTATTTTTTCACTAGTTATAAGCAAGATCTGTAACAGGTACCAATCACATTTTCTTTAAGTATTGAAATCATCATTAGTGATATCTTCCTATTCATGATTACCATGAAAATCCTCCTTTATCATGAAATATTTTTCCTTCCTCATAAATTAGTAACCCTATTTATCTTCATGATCTCTAAGCTAAAATAAAATAGGTAAGAACTTTTTACCTCTGTTTTAGTATGTTATTTGTAATAGCTTAATCAGGAGGAGGGTAAAGGTGCCAGCCAAATTTAATTTTGAATTGTGCTCCACCATTTACTAGTCAACTCTGGTAAGTTATTTTACCATCACTAAGCTCATGAGATTGTTGACATACTTGAAAAACGCAATGGATGTAAAATGCTTAGTATAGTACATGACAAGGGGCAAATAGCATGAACAATAAAATCATTATGCGTAAGTTAACATCTTAATTTTTTCCCTGGTTTTATTAATCTTCTCTATATTCTCAAGTATTAAATTGTTCTTTCTTGTTTCTCCCCATATAACTAGATTGCACACCATCCAGTCAAATATTCATCCAGAGACTAAGGAGTTGTTCTTTATATCCACTTTCCACCAGCACCTCCTGAAATGAAATACATCACAAACACTGTGATTCCATCTCTATAAAGTATAACTCATTCTGTTCACATGTCTCCATTATCAACAATATACAAAATATCTTCACTTTGATCATTGTTTATGAAATGCTAAAAATAACTAATGCAAAGGCCCAGTCTTGTTGCAGAGTTGAGAGTAAACTGGTAGGATCTTTATAAGATGGAAGGATATGGAAAGGGGAGGGATAGTGGCATGATGAGATATGAGAGGGTATTTCTGTCTTTCTCTATTCCTAGTGGGTTGCATGTGCTCTTTGCTATAGATAAAAGCATATAAGCTTTTTAAAAACTTAATGCAAAAATTACACAGTGTTCCTAACATAATTGCTATTTTACAAAATATTCAAATAGAAGCCCATATAATAGTCTCTAATGTATAGTTACTAGATAATAAGTGCATATATATATATATATATACACATATATATACACACACACACATGCATACACATATCTTTTATATATATAATTTTTATGTGTATATAGCTTTTACACATATATTGGGCCATCAGAAAAGTCACGATGCATTTTTGCACAGAAAAACATAGAAAAATATATTATGACTTTTCCAATGACCCAATAGTTTTATATATATTATACATATATATATACATAGTATATTTATAGCTATATATATGTAAAATTAAGTGTCTGATTCAAACATATTAGGCATCAAATACTAGACATGCAAAATTTAGATTATAATCTAATTTATTTCATCGTATTTAAATGAAAATATATAGTCAGGGGGGATGGCCACACTGCAATCCTTTCTCTTCCATTCTCCTCTTGAGATCTTGGGCACACATACACACACACCCAGCATGAGTTTAAGCCACCATGTCCAGGACTCGAACTGCAGTTGAGTACATGGGAGTCCAATAACATAGCCATTACACTAAGTGCTCGTCCCTTGGATATTATAAATAGTACTTTTTAACCAAATAAATGTAATCATATTACTCATTCAAATATTAATAATTGAATTTGTCTTATTAAGTACTTTCATGAGACATTTAATATAATAAATTTCTTATGGTAGTATGCAATTTTATAACATTTATGAAAGTTAAGCCACAAAACTGCAGTTTATAATATATGTACATTTCATTCCAGTGAAAAAGTTCTTAACAATTTTCATAGTCTATACCTCAATGTAGACTATGAATTAGACATATTCTGTACATCAATATATCACAAAGGTTTCTATTTATACACTGTATACTTCCAAGTCATTGTGTGTATGTGTGTGTGTGTGTGTGTGTGTCTGTGTGTGTAGTGTATTTATATTTTTGCCACCAGGGTGTGTGCACTTGCAGGAGAGAGAGAGAGAGAGACGTAACTTGAGAAATCACTGCTCTAGTGAGGAAGACCACATGACTACTGCTCTTTCTCATTCTCTTCTCAGGATTTTGGGCACATATAAAACACATGTTTTTAGCATGTTTTTCAAACTGCCAGTTCTGGGACTCAAACAGTGCAGTCAGTCATGTGGGATCCAGCTCCTTAACCACCACCAGCATATATAATTTGTAAAGAAAGATATTCATTGGCTTTGGACTATGTATTGATTCTTCATCATTTGCGTCCTAACTAATCATAACAATAGAAATGTTATTTTCTAGATAAAAGTTGATATTTTTACTTTTATCTTCACTACTCTTTTCAAAATATTATGTGCATATAGATGAAAATTCTGTGCCAGTTAGATGGTGCAGTGGTAACATGCGGCTCAGTGATGATAGCTCCATGTGGGAGATTGTAAGCTCAGTTTCCTGGTCCACCTGTATCCAGCGGACATGTGTTCCCATGACCGTGACTGGCTGGAAAAGCAGGGTATTGACATGCAAGAGAGTGACTGTCTTTCCCTCTCTGTGCTGTTCTCATGAAAGTAATAAACACCATTAGAAAACTGTACGTGAGGGTGCCTACCAGTGGCACTGGGCTCCCATATGGCTGCCTGTGGTTCAAGTCCTGGATGCAGCAGCTCGAACATCACACTGGGCAGTGTTCATGTGTACCCAGACTCCAAGGAGTTGAATATAGGAGAAGAAATTACAGCATGACCATCCCCAGCCCAAGGGGTGATTTCTCCTTTTCCCCTCTTTCTGATGAGCACTAGCCCTATGGCAAAATCCTTAAAAGAAAAATCAATGTATGAATGTATGTGATACCAACATACTCAAAAAGAAAACAGTGGTCCCATTTTGAATAATTTTAGATTTTATATGGAGAATTATATATATATACACACACACACATGCATACACATATCTTTTATATATATAACTTTTATGTGTATATAGCTTTTACACATATATTGGGCCATCAGAAAAGTCACGATGCATTTTTGCACAGAAAAACATAGAAAAATATATTATGACTTTTCCAATGACCCAATAGTTTTATATATATTATACATATATATATACATAGTATATTTATAGCTATATATATGTAAAATTAAGTGTCTGATTCAAACATATTAGGCATCAAATACTAGACATGCAAAATTTAGATTATAATCTAATTTATTTCATCGTATTTAAATGAAAATATATAGTACATGAACTTTTTAAGCACTTGATAGTAAGAAAACCAAATGCATTACACAAGATTGTTTTCACTGCTTTTGTTTTTGAGTATCCATCTAAACTGCATTCAATTACTATAACATGAACTATATGAGGAACCTCAAAAAGTTCATGAGAAAACGAAATGAAAAAGGTAGGCCCTATAACCTAGTGGTTAAGGGAACCAGATCCTACATGGCCTACAGCAGTTCAAATTAAAACCCTCAAGGCTTGAAAACATGCCATACGTGTGTGCTGGCACATGCCAGATCCTGATGGGGTACAGAAATGGAAGGGAAGGAATTGCAGCATAACCACAACCCAGTGGGAAAAGTTTTGTTTTTCTCTTTCTCTCTGCCTATTTCTCTCTGTCTTTCTCTGTTGAGTGCATGTGCCCTCTGGCAATTAAAAACATTTTTAAACAAGGAATAAATGTGTGAATTTAATGCAAACAAATTTTGAAATCAAACAAATTTTTCATGATGTACACTTTCCATGAACTTTTTGAGGACCCCGTACATCTGTTAATACATGACATTTTTTAAAAAGAATTATTTATTTTTGTTTATCATCATTATTATCATGTTTAAGTTTGCTATAGGGCACGTGCACTTATCAGAGAGAGACAGAGCAAGAAGGAAAGAGAGAAAACAGGCCACCAGAACCAGGATTCAGGCAGCGGTTGGCCATGTGGAAGTGTAGAGCCTTAACCACCACACCATCTAATGACCCTCTATATGCAATTTTAAAATCACCTAGATTTTAGAATGGAAGACTTCACAATTCTACAATCACAAGGAATTCCAAAATGATGACTCATCTTCCATCCCAATCCTCATTTCCACAAACTTTATTTTCAATAAAAATAGAAGTGTCAACTAAGATTTCCATAGTAATTTTACTGTTTTCCCTTGTTCTTGAATTTTCATAGTTATAGAATGACTCAAATTCATTTATAGATGTGAAAATGCAAATTCAAATGCCTTTAAACAATTACATAGGACTCTTAATGAACACTGATCTTATAAACAGCACTTTGGCACTTCTCACATTGGTTTTTCAGGAAATTATCAGCCTAGGAGGGCAAAGTGGCAAGGAAATGAAAAAATTCTCTTCAACTAGAACAAAGTTATGATATAATAGAATGTTGAAGAAGCTTTATTTTATAGAACTCTTCCTAGTAATGAAAGAATTATGGTTTCTCATCAAATTCCCTCACAGACTTCAAAGAAGCCTTTGTTAATTTCGTGACAATACCCTCTTTGTACTGGATAATCTAGTACAACAAAAGTCTTAAACTAACCCAGCCACTGGGTTGTTCAAGCTTCTGGAGGGGACATAATTATACCTAATTTGGATCCTAAAACTTGTTTCCTAAAACACACATGAACAGCCTAAGTATTAGGACTGAATTTGTGTTGATAGAGTAAGTAAGTATAGGAAACCGATGGGAAATGGTGGTAGGACAGAGTGGAATGAGGGTTCTGGAGGAAGGTTTCTTAGGAGGTGTGAAAATCGTAACAGAAAGGACAGGAGGTGGCATCTCTCTTTTTCTATCCTATTTGCCTTCAAGATCTTTCCCTTGTTTTATCCATATCATTCCCTTTTGATTTCAATACCTCCTCTTAGTCATTAGAACTCCTTTTCACCAATCTTATTAGTTTCAGATACTTTGTTGACTTCTATTCTCTTATTTGTTTCATTCCTTTGTCTTTTTAAACGGCACATAATTTGTATTTGTTGAAAAGAAAGTTGTATAATCCTTGTTCTGAGGTAGAAAATTAGGTTAGCTTTTGAATTTTTTTTCCTGTCCCTCAAGATTAAAATTAAATGATGCTTCTTCGTATAATCCTCCCTATTTTTATGTTCCTTAGTGTTTCTCCACAAAAATATATATTACATTACCCAGGACCAGCAGATGGTTTAATAGTTACGTCAGTGGACTTCCCTGTAGTTGACCATCCTCTGAGTCCAAGACCCATCAGCTTAAAACTTACACTGTGCACATCCCCAAGATGCCAAAAGGAGGATGGAGGAGGAGGGATTGCTGTGGCCATCCCCCTAGGGGATTTCTCACTTTCTGTCAATCCCTGTTGCTGTCTCTCTGGTGGGTACACATGATCCATAGCAAAAAATCTCTCTTAAAAAATAATTAATATATATATATATAAAACCCAATCTTGTTATGAATCTCTTATTTCCACTTAAATTATTTTTCAAGTTAAACAGGTTACTTTAGCTCACCACCACCCCCACAACAAGGCCTTTATATAAATACATGAATGAAAAAGAAAAAGCCAGCCAGTTTAATATTTGAGGCAATGACATTGTGCAATAGATAATGTGCTCTTAAGAAAAACAGCATAACTAGAGATGTTATATGTATAACTTTAATCTTCATTTCTAATTTTGATAGCATTTGTTTTAGACTTTAATGAAGGTACTGTCCAATAACATAGTCTTGAATAATCAAATAAATATATAAATCAAGGCAGAAAAAAATTTCAGTGCAAACTAATCCCCTTAGGGAGACAGAAAAATAATGTATAGAAGTATGAAGCAACATGTTTTTCCTTACAACAAAAGTGTCATTGTCATGTATAATGGTTCATATAATTTTCCAATATTTTTGGTCTGTCTGCATATGATTAATTTAAAAAATGTTTTCTTCTGTAGATTCCATAACTTAATATAGAAAAGATTATTTTAGGACCAGCCATTCTGGCACAAATGATGGAACCCTGCAATGCCATGTGGGAGCCACACAGGGAGCCTGGGTTTGGCTCCTGGGTCAGCCTGTAATGTGAGCAGGATGATGCTTGTGACATTGGCTAGGGCTAACTGAGAGGCTGAGGTGGGAGGATAGCACTGTGGTGAGATTCTCTCAAGGATCCTTTCTCTTTCTCTCCTCCCTGTCTCCCCACTCATAATATAAAAAATAAAGTTTAAGAAAACAAATAATTTTATATATATGTATGCATTTTTTAAGACAATTTTTTTGTTTTTGTATTTGTTTTTCCCCATAGGATATGAGTGCTCACCAGCAACAGAGAGAAACAGAGACAGAAAGTGAAAAATCACCCCCCAGGGGAAATGGACATGTCACAATCCCTTCTCTGTTTCCCTCTCTGGATTTCGGGCACTTACACACACGCGTGCCAGGCATGAGTTTTAAGCCAGGTTCAGGACTCAAACCACAGCCAACCACATGGTAGTCCAGTGATGTAACTATCTATTAATGCTAACTGCTGATCAGTTTACATATATATACTGTAAAGATCATTTTACATATATATATGCTATTCACAAAGGCCATTAACAGAATCAGCATCGTCACCAGGGACATTCATATTGGTTAGGCTAAAGAAAGGATTTCACAGTTATAAAAATTGTTTTGGTGGGGGTCAGGTGGTAGTGCAGTGGTAACACATTGGACTCACACAGGAAAGGTCCTGGTTTGGCATCCCAGGACCTTCCTGAGGACAGTAAATGTGTGCGTGTGTGTGGCCATGACCCAGGTTGGCTGAAACTAGGGTGAATCACAGAATAAGGAATTGCTGGGGTTCCTGTCTCTGTCTCTGTCTCTGTCTCTCATGGAAGAAATAAACTTTTAAAAGGAATTATTTGGTAAAGTTTCTTAAACTTTTCCATCTCTCAGAGATTGCAAGCCTCCCTCAGGGAGACATACTGAAATGCAGATATGGATGGAGAGGGAGAAAGCGGGTAAGTGAGCATGTGAAAGTTCAGAAAACTATCAAACTGATTCTTGTCTTGTTCTGTTTTGTTTTGATTTTTACTATGGGGCACATGTACTCACCAGAGAGAGAAAGAAAGTGAGAAATCACCTCCCAGGGCGGATGGCCATGATGCAATCCCTTCTCCTCCATTCTTCTCTCAGGATATTGGGCATGCATGCATATGCACCCAACATGATTTTAAGTTGCCAGGTCCAGTACTCTAACTGCAGTTGACTACATGGGACTCCAGTGCTGGTCCCTGTAAGTGATTGATACTCCCAGTATATATTCACATGAAGAGTCACTAATAAATGTACTAGTCAATCAAACAGCCCAAAGCCTCTCAAATGCCATTCAGATGGAAAGGATTTGATCATGAGTCCTATTACATGCTCTCCCATTCAGGGCTAGCACACACTCCCAGTTAAGGGTGTGATCCAGTGCTAAGTAAACCAAATACAATGCATGATTTATGTGATATCTTTACAAAAAAAATTTTTTTAATTCAGGAATAACATTTAGGTTTAGCCTTAGGACAGAGTCCCACGCATTTTAGTAAGAGTAGTGGCAACTTGCTTTCTCAATTTCTCTCTCCTTCTCTCTGTCTCTCTATCTCTGGTAAACTCATGAGCCCTGTAATGGATTGAAAAATAGTAATAATGATTAAAAATAAAAATAAAAAAGAGAAAAGGATTTCTTTTTAAAAATATTTTCTAGGACCAGTAGTTGGCATAATGGCTGTGTCGCTAGACTCCCATGTAGTCAACCGTGGTTCGAGTCCTGGACCCAGTGGGATAAACTCATGCCGAGCGGTTCGAGTCCTGGACCCAGTGGGTTAAACTCCTGCTGAGCGAGTGCGTGTGTGCCCAAGATCCTGAGAGGAGAATGCAGGAGAAAGGATTGCGGTGTGGCCATCCCTTCCCCCCCCGCCCGGGCAGGGGGGTGATTTCTCACTTTCTATCTCTGTCTTTCTGGCGAACTCATGCGCCCTAGAGCGAAAACCTCTCCAAAAAATAAAAATAAAAATATACAAAAATTTCCCATAAACGTAGAAAATGAAGCTGACAAAATTTCACACCTGTTTATAAACAAACTCAATGCAAACTAGAAAGAGTAAGAAACAATCTCAAGTTAATTATAAAGAAGCTTCAAAGTAATTACAGTAGTGTTTTAGATGATTGTAAAAAATGGAATAATTTACTTCCTGATATTAAAAACAAAGCATGAATGCTTTACCACTTCAAGTCAATGCCTTCTAGAGGCTTAGTTAGCATGAATGCTTTACCACTTCAAGTCAATGCAGACTAGAGGCTTAGTCATTGTGAGAAAACAAGAAAAAGAAATTTAAATAATAAAGATCAGAAGTTAAGGAATAAAACTTTCCTTATCTGAAGGTATTATCATTGTTTTCTTAGAAAAGCCTAGGAAATTCTCAAAACAAAAACTACAACTAGTAAAATATAGAAAGTTCAGAAGATAATAAATTAATAAGCAAAAATAAATTACATTTTTATGTATTAACACCATTCATTTGGAAAACAGACTATAAAAAAAATACAATGTACAATGCCCTCCAAAAAACACTCGTATTACCTACTTATGAATGAATCTTGGTCTCATCCATGATTATTTTATTGATAAAAATATTTTTCAATTTGCTGGCCATAATTAAAAATGATCTAAATAAATGGAAATATATATACAATGTTCCTGGGATGAAAGATTCAAAATTGTATAGATAGCAATTGTCTTAGAATTTGTATTTAAATCTAACATAATATCAATTAGAACTCCATTGTGGATCTGTTTGTTTGCTTGACGTTTGTAAAAAATTATAAAATATTCTAAAACATATATGCAAATCCAAAGGATATAAAATAGTGAAAATAATTTTTGAAAAGAGGAACCTTACCTGATTTCAAAGCCTATTATAAAGTTAACAAAATGAGCACAATTCAATAATGGCAAAAGATAGAAATGTACATCAACAGAGTAGACAAGACTTAGAAAAAGACCCACATGTGTATAATCAATTAAGTTTGACAAAATTAGGAAGTTAATTCATGTGGAAAAAGGAAAGTCTTTTCGAGAAATCTTGCTGAATCAACTGGATACCCATATGGAAAAGCGAACATTGACCTTTACCTTACATTCCACACAAAAATTTACTTCAAATAAACTCTAGGCCTAAAGTAAATCCCAACTCCTAAAGCAGCCAGAGATATAACCATTGTAACTTTTGCGTGATCAACAGTTTCTTAGGGAGAAATTTTTAAAAAAGCATTAACATAAAATATAAAGTTGATAAATTATACTAATTATACTTCTTTAAGATTAAAAGCTTTCATCTTAGGAAAAATGTCACTAAGAAAATCAAAGAATGAGATACCAACCGAGGAGAACATATTCACGTTACATTTATCAGACAAGGACTCATTTTAAAAGTATATAACTAACTCGTATCATTTAATGGGAAATGCTTTAAAAACTAAGAAAACAAACCAAAAATGCAAATGTATAAAAAATTTGAACAGAGATTTCCCAAAGAAGATAAGTGAATGATAAGCACAAGGTAAGATGTCCAAACTCATTAGTCATTTCAAAACTTCCAATTAAAACTACAATTAGATACTACTATACCCCATTAGAATATTTAAAATAAAAAATTTAAAAGATCATGTAAAGTAAGACTTGGTAACTTCTGTGTGCATGTCTCTGTGTGGATGTAGAAGGCCCAGATTGCAAATGGTTTAGGCTTTGTTGGCTATGTGGTCTTTGTGAAAACTATTCAACTCTGTAATTCTAGCATGAATGCAACCACCATAGACAATAAGTAAATGAATGAGTCTGGTTGTGTTATTTTGAAAACAAGTGGCAAGCCAGTTTTAGATGTCAGACCTTCGTTCACTTTAATTTAAAGTCTTGGCAAGAACATGAGAACTGAAATTCTTATACACTGCTGATGAGAATATAAAATAGAACTATTACTTGAAAAAAATTTCAATTTTTAATCATTTCACTTTTAGGTATTTATCTGAGAGAAATTAAAATATATGCTCAAAGACTTCTATGCAAATGTTTGCATCAGCATTATCTGAAATAACTCAAACCCAGAAACAACCTAAGGTCCAGCAACAATTAAAAAGGTAAATTATGGCATTCCATACTATAGACTATTACTCATCAACAAATGGAGGTAAATGAGGACATATAACAACATGGGTAAATTTCACAATTATTATATTAAATGAAAAAGAGACAAGCCAGAAAATATACTATACAACTCTCAATATACAAAGTTTTAGAAAAATACGAATCAATCTCTAGTGCCAGAAATCAGGTCAATAAGTCCCTGTATTTTGGAGTGAAGGTATGTAAGGATTCTAAGGAAATATAGGAAACTTTTGAGGGAGACAGAAGGGTTTATTAAGTGGTGGTAATAAATACATATGTCCATGGTGTATACATATGTCAAAACTGATCAAGTTGTGCACCTCAAATATGTGCAGATTCTTCTACTTATATTGAACTCCAGTAAATGAAATAAATAAATAAAAGACTGAATGAGATCACCAAGAGAATGAAAGCAGGTTAAAAAGAACAAAACTAAAGTCCAAGACTGAGCTCTGGTAAATTCCAAAATTTAAAGATGGAGAGAGGAGGAACAACACGCAAAAACGATTGAAAAGAAGCAGTCAATAAGTTCAGAAGAATCTAGGAATGAGTATGAGTTGGTAACCCAAGGATAGTAAGTATATCAAGGCAAAAAGTGTAGTCAACTAAAATATTAATGTAAAGTCAAGTAAGATGAGGACTAAAAGTTGATTATAGGGTTTTAGGAACATGGAAATAACCGGAGACAATGAAAAGAATAATTGTCTTGTAGGGATGCAAGGACGTTTTGTGGGAAAAGAAAGCAGACAAATAAGGTAATAGCTGGGGAATGTATGGGTGCCAAGAGAGGATTAGTTTGGTAATTCTTTTTCCAAATAGGAAAATCCATACACTATCCATAGGTTGCTAAGAATGGAGAGAGAATTGATAGATACTGGAGTGATAGATATTGAGAAGATGTGAACGGACAATATCTTGTGTCGGCTCATGTTTCTCTATGCAAAAATGTGTCATGACTTTTCTGACAACCCAAAATATAGACAGAAAGTATAATCTCAACTGTGAACACAATTCATCCTAAAGAAGACAAGTTATATGAGAATACATACAGGTCAGTAGATAAACGGGATGATGGGAAGTTGTAGAATAGTGGTCCCATATTGTACATTAGAATCAACTGGACTATATTTTAACAGATAATCCAGCCTTTCATTCACCCACCCGACAGCTGAGTTTCTTATTTCACTTGATTGGGTTATGGACTTGGTATTGAGTTTTTCGTTTTCATTTTTGTTTGTGTGGAAGAGATTCTTGAGTGCATTCCAGATTGAGAACCACTGTAAGACAGAAGTCCTCTTAAAACTGTGATAATGTTTTTCAATAAAAATAGGAAGTAAAATTTTTAGCTAAGAAGGTTCAGGAAAGACACATTGTAGATTGAGGTGACAGGAAAACAACATGAATCCAGTGGAGACATGAGGTGCCTGATGTCATGAGAAAGAGAAAGATTAAAGCAGAATTAAATCAGAACGAGAATTCAGAAAAGGTATGGGAGTAAGGGAAGAGAATAAGAATGCTTCCCCCACCGCCCCCCACAGGGTTCCTTCACTTGTCAGAGAAAGAGAGACAAAGGGAAAGTGAGAAATGTCCCATCCCCATAGGCATATTTACACTGCAATGCCTTCTCCTCCATCTCTCCCTCCTCTTGAGATTTTTGGGTACAAACACACACATTCTCAGTGTTTCTCAAGCCACTACTCTAGGACTTGAACCACAGGTTGGCCATATGGTATCCAGTTGCCCCAACTACCAGGCCACGGGTTGACTCGAGAATGCATTGATTATTTATTCATTTATTTATATTTAATTTTATGTGCTCACTGGAGATAAGAGAAACACCCCCACAGTGGGATGTTTGTGCCACAATCCCTTTTCCTCAATTTTTCACTCTTTTGGGGACTTTGGGCACACACCACACATGGGATCTACCCACCTTAACCACCACTGACTGGCCCCCAAGAAAGCATTATTTATAAGAGAAAATCAATGTGGACCAGAAACCAAAGAGTATATTTGGCAAAGCTAGGCCCGAACTTTCTATGGGGAGTTTGGCTTAAAAGTGGAAAAAGTGGTAAAGAAATTAAAAAATTGGATTTTAAATCCAGCTGTATCAATAGAGCACTTTTCTACTGAAGTCAAATATATTATATAAATGATAATTAAATTCTGTAATATCCAATATAATATCTGCCACAAAAGACTAGAGAAGTCTAAAACAGTTTTAGGGAATCATATAACTTTTTCATGGCACTCTGAGACATTTGGGTTTTTTTCTTTACAGGAAGTGATCCATTGCATAAAAACCCAACATGATCAAAATGATATTTTAAGAGCATCTATTTGGAGGTGGCATAAAGGGTAGGAAAATTGGGAGAAAAGGCAAAGGAAAGTTTGAAGGAAATTATTGCTGATCTAAAAGTGAGGCAATGAGTCTGCAGTGAGGTGGTAGCAGTGGGAAAGGAAAGGAAATGATGGATATACGATAAATTCTAGAGTAAAATTCAACTAATTGGATGACTAATTGGATAGAGGAAGCAAAAAGTCAAGAATGACTCAGTTTCATGTTTAGTTGACTGACCAAATGGTGGCAGAATGAATAAAAATCAGAGATCAGGAAAGAAGTTGAGAGAAAGCTCAATTTAGGCAGAAAGATGACACCGTTGTGCTTTGATTAGTTACAGAGATGTCACTGAAATACTCACCAGGCAGCCAGGTATTTGGGATAAATCTCAAAAAAAAAAAGGCTAGAAGATGGAATTTCTTATTAACTACCACATAGTTGATCGTTACAGACACAAGAAAGGACCTGAAAAGGACCGACTGAGAAAAGCTCAGAGTTAAAGGGAACTTCTGTGCCTGGTATCCAACCTTTAGTTGGTGGACTGTAGAGAAGGAGACCTGAGGGACTCCGATGGAGAGGCTAGTGTGCACAAAAGGTACTAGAGTGCTTGGGGATGTGGCTCATTAGCAACTAGGTTATCGTATTTCAATATATAAACAACTCGGTTAGCTGTACCTGTGCATATAGACTGAATGTTAGTCTGAAGTATAAAACTAGATCCAGGGATGAGCAGTTAGTGTAATGGCTATGTTGTTGGACTCTCATGTAGTCGACTGCGGTTCAAGTCCTGGATCCGGTGGTTTAAACTCACGCCAGGTGCGTGTGCGTGCGTGCCCAAAATCCGGAGAGGAGAATGTAGGAGAAGGGATTGTGGTGTGGCCACCTCCCATGGGGAATGATTTCTCGTTTTCTGCCTCTCTGTCTGTCTTTTTGGCCAGCTCATGTGCCCTATAGCGAAAACCTCTCAAAAAACAACAACAAAAAACTAGATCCAGCTTTGGTTTACATCAGGGAAAGCCATAGTGGGGCGTCCTCTCTGGGCTTTCTACCACTAAGAACAAAGGTAGCAATGCTGAAGGCAGGAGTTTGTACCTACTAGGCAGCACCTGGGTATGGTGCAAATCAAGAATCCCCATTCTCAACAAGCACCCCAGATAGTTCTGAAACACAGCAAAACATTAACAGTGACTGGGGAAGTTAGTAGGGTGCTGCTTTTACTCACAAGGCAGAGCACAGTGAGGATCTGTTGCCTCTTCTAATGCTAATAAAATAACACATGGGGTGCAGGATGGGCATGCAATAGTGAAACATGACACTCTGTGAGGCTCCCCCTCCAGGTAAGCTTCCAGATTTGCATCCAGAGAACTCCTTGGGTATGCCAGACATAGCACGTCCATGATCTGGGGCCCAGCTTAGACTGGTGTGGATCATGGCACTGGGACCCTGTTAGGAGTGGAATCTTTTGGTCTTTGTCTTTCTCTCTTGATCATGGAATATATAAATAACTAAATAAATAAACATTAAACAAATGACAACACCAAAAATAAAACAGTACTTGAATTCAGATTGACCCAAGAGAGTATTTACTTATGCTGCAAGCCTCAGGGTCTGAGGCTGCCTTATTAGGTTAGTAAATAGCATGAACTTCACAGTCAATGTAACTGATTGGCTTGAATCTGGCAAACCCATTTTTGTGAGATAAATAGTATAAGCAGTTGCAAATAAAAGCCAATAAAATAGCAGCACATCAGGTTGCCTTCACTTCCAGGTTAATCTTTTCACCAGTTGGTAAGATTTCCCTCAGGCCATTTTTGTTCTTGTGAATGGTGAAGGAAAAGAGACCATTCTGGGGACTGAAGCCATATTTATCCATGGTAAAATTAAAAGACAAATTAAATACAGGTCCTAAAAGGAGAGAAAAAAAATACTCTTCGTATCAAAAATGTGCAGATGTACTGTAGCTTTATGTAGTCTGAGTCAATTTCAGTGGAAATAAAAACACTTAGAGTGTCATAGAAATAACATTTGCTAAGGGAAAGTTGAGCTGGCAGGACTGATCTAATTCTGATAAAAAAAATATTGGTTTGAATTTACAAGCTAAGATGGTTATAAACCACTCTGTGATCTGCCATATTTTGCCTAAGTGGTAGTTTTTTAACTTAAAGGAGACCCCATCCTGTGACTAAATAAATAGTCTGATTCACTTAGCAGGTCAAAGCTAAGACTTGTTGGCAGAAGAAGCCCTACAGTGGAATACAAGGGCTGCATCTGTGTTGCACACTCACAAACATGACCTGGGAATTTAACAACAGCACATCCCACGATTCATCTGGAAATGCCAGGAAAGCCTCTTAGAATCCCTTGATACCACGTGAAAAGGAGGCTACTCTTCTAAAGGATTTAGAACGTTAAGGCTGCTGTTCCCAAGGTGCCAATAGCTTGCTGCTCCATCTGAATTAAGCAAAATTGCCAAACTTCCTGTTGGCTCTAGCTCCAATCTGCTTAGATATGAGTGTGTTCAGCAACGTTGGAAACATTAACCTCTCCTGGAGCCTGCAACCAGCGGTCTACTCATTTGTTTTTGTTGTTAGAGTTGAAAGTATGGAAAAGCTTTTTTCAAATTATTTTCCCCTAACATCTTGCTCCATTTGACAGCTGACAAAAATCACTTTTGTCCATTCTGGAAAAGACAAGGGAAATAGAAAAAAAAGTACATTATAAGAAAGCAAGTTTCAACAGACTTGGACAACTACTCTGCAACCTTGGAATCGTATTGAAATGAGGTTGTAGGCCTGGAATTGTGTGATAGGTGAAGGAGTGCAGTGTTAATATTCTCCTGGATCTGGTAGCATAGAACAGAATCTTACAGCCCCTTGCACATTCTTGTAGAGCATGGATTTCTATAGCAGATAGGTTTTCTTGAGGAAGAAATAGATTTTTTAATTCTGGTGATGTAACCATAAGCCAGAAACATAGAGAAGGAAGAAATTGAGTTGGTTTGTGTCTAAATATTAGGATCAATATATATTTATGAGTGATATTTATTCAATAAGATGATAAACTACCCTAAGAATGGCAAAATTGGAATAGTAAATACCCAATAAAATGAAAAATTAGCCGAGGGGACCAGCAGTTGGTGTAATGGTTATGTCTCTGGATTCCCATGTAGTCGACTGCAGTTCAAGTCTCAGACCCGGTGGCTTAAACTCATGCCAGGCACGTGTGCGAGCATGCCCAAGATACTGAGAGAAGAATGGAGGAGAAGGGATTGTGGAATGGCCATCCCCCCCGGGAGGGGGGGTGATTTCTCACTTTGTGTCTCTGTCTTTGTCTTTCTGGTGAGTGCACGCACCCTATAGCAAAAAGCCTCTCCAAAAAAAAAAAAAAAAAAAAAATTAGTCCAGGAAGAACAAGTATTTGTGTGAATCACTATTGCCCCCATGAAAGGCATCATCAATAGATCAAGGCGCTCTTTCCCAATATACTTGGATGACCTTCAAAATTTCTCTCAACATACTATGCAAGAAATCACTGCTGATCAGTCAGAATTGACAAATGAAATAAAATTAATGTTTTATTTCCAGTCTAGAATATGTTCTATGAATGAGCTTAAGGAAGTTAGTTCACGCATCTTCTCACAATTATTTTTCTTATGAATTTTTCTATAATACAATGCAATCATTCTCATAGGTAGTTTATTGATTGATTCATTCATTCAACCTGTATCTATGGAGCACCTACTCTGTACCATGTACCATTTAATTAATTAATTATTTTTTTGCCTTTTCCTTTAAAATTTTTTTTTCATTTCATTTTCTTCCATACATTCAATCACATTATTATTTGTCTTACAAAATGGATATTTCAACAGGTGAACATTTCTCCCTAGTACTGTTGATAATACTACAAAATATCTTCAACAGATAATACCACACCTCTTTGTGCCATTAATGCTTGAGTGTAGTGGTGCCTGCCCTATGGCAGAAACCTATGGAGGCTGGAGGATTGTGGCATCGAGTCCATCTCACTCTCTCTCTCTTTATCTCTCTGTACCATTTAATTTTGACAACATGGCATTAATAAAATAGTAAAAGAATTCCTTTCATGTAGTAATTTACATTCTAATGCATATGAAATTAGGAACATTGAGCCTGTTAAAATTAAGTTTGTATTGGCCTCTTCTAACTTTCTAAAGTTACCACACATCTACAGAGCTAGCAAATGAGGAATTAACAAGTCAGAGCATAGAACAGTTTTCACTTTATATCTAGAAATAACCTACAACGAAGTTAATCCGACACCTGGTTAGTACACAATCAGTATTCCACAGTATGACAACAAAGGACAACCAGTAAGTAGTTGGTTACATATTTGTCTACATTGGGCACATATTTAGCTATGATTAGTGTTATATTTATAGTAAATCTGAGTCTCTTCTGTGGTTAGTTTGCTGGGAGGGCATGCTGGGTTTTGTGAAGAGAGAGGAATACATAATGAAGCCAAAATATATTAAATAATTTTTTAGATAATCTAGCACTTGAATTTTATGTATGGAAATAAATGGAGGAAACTAATGAATATCTGTACCTTCTAATATAGCAGTTTTTATAACTCTGCAGTTAGAACATAGGCTATGGTTAACTGGACTCACACAGTTCCTCTGACCGTACAATATTCTTACACCTCTGTGAATCAGCACCTCCTTGCAATGAAGTCAGCCTGCCAGGGCTTCACTCTATGCAAATGTACAGTTCTGCACAGAAGGCCGAAAGGAACGGTCCTAACATACAGGACTGCATGTCATGTAGACAGATTACATGATAAAATGCGGCTGAATATTTACATTTCTGCCTAGCGAGGTTGCTCTTGATCTGGCTTTCCTCTTTCTTATAGGTTACACTGTGATTTTAAGGTAAAAACATATTATACTTGACAGCTTTATCAAACAAGGAAGATAATCATAAATCAAGACTTAAACTTTAATGTAATTCAAAATTCCCTTTATTGGAAGGGTAGATAAATTTTTTTTCCAGCATGAAGAAATCGTCACACAGACAAAATGCTACTGATCAGTTTATATGGTTAAAATTGTTTCTTTGAAGCCCTGAATGCAATTGCAAAAGAGATCCCATAGAAGGAAGAGTGGTTTCCTTTAGAAAATTAATGAACTTGTGAGCGGAATGCTTTGCATTTGGCTTACGTGGAGAAACTTCCTTTGGTTGAAATCATTTAAATCTGGATATTTTTCCCAAGAAGGAAAATATCTCCCTCTGAATTTTCTTTATGAGTAAGTTATTGTCTAAGACGGGATATTTGTGTATTCCAGGGTAACCACATCCTTACAGATTGAAAATATTTTTATTTTCTAGCAAAAACATGCTGCTTCATATTTGTTAGAATTGTTCTAACATTCAGTTTGAAATGTATAATCGAAGGATTTGTTTTCTTTTAGAGTCCTACATAACTTGTAGAACTTTGCATGCAACCAGTTCAGCATTACTCCAGTTCAAAATAGATTTGTTTTTAAATATATATTCTACACTCATTTGAAGGCAAAACACAAAATTTCAAAAAGTAAAGAACAATAAAAATCTTTGTGGTCTAATGTAAACTATGGCCTCAAATTCATAGATTGCCTTCAATAAACTTCTTTAGATGGGAATTTTAAATGTCAATGAATTCTTCTTGTTATTTTGTTCAATATATATATCCTACATGAAGGCACACATGACTTGAGTTTCCTGGGAAAAGGTTGAAGAAAAAACAGGGTAAGATCTGAAGACAGTCTAACAGAAACTAGAGAGCCCCGATGGGGGAAATAGACACTAACCATTCTTGAGGAGAAGGCTCCAGGTCCAGGGCAAGGAGCAATACTCTCTTGTCTGCACATGAATTTCTCTCAGGGCACAGATCCCCATTCCACCACCTTGAACTACAATATGCGTCCCATAGTCCTAGCATCACGATGGGGCCTGAGTAAGCATTTGACAAATGGCAGCTGCTTTTATTGCATGATTTCCACATATTGCTAGAACCCTTCAAAAATGAAAAAATTTAAAAAAGGCAACTTAAAGGTATAAGTCGTTTGTCTCCATCAGCATAACGTGCCCCTTACACTCTGTTTGCTTAACCCTTCATTAGACAACTTGTGGTGGTCCATACAGCAGGAACCCACGGTGTCTAAATAACCAAATGGACTCAGGGTGACTCTTCCAGATAAGAAAGCAGAGGAGACAGACATCTGAATCCAGTGGGACCTCAAGGAAGCTGTATGAGCTTTGTAATCATAAATGCCAATAAATCTCATTGTTATTTAATCTACTCTTAGTTGAGTTTTTTTCCTTAGCCACCCAAAGAGTCCTAACACTACTGTAATTGTTAATTATTTTCACTTGTTATAAATAGTCAGAAATTTTTAAATAGGTAAATCTGACATATTTATCCAATAGGTATGATCTATTAATAAATGTCAGTTCCATGATTTTTTTTCCTATTTTGTCCTGTTGTTATTTTTGTTGTTTCATCAAGACAGAAATCAGAGCAATACAAATAAATAAACCAAAACAAACAAACAAAAAAACAAAATAAAACAAAACCCCACACAAACAAATAGAAACTGTGGGCCAATATTTGCTCAAACCAGTGTAGAATTAGCTCTTAATGGAATCATGGATCAGGTGATACATCACTGACATTATAAAAAGTGATTGATTCGGTTACTTCAAAAAGTTCATGAAAATGGAATTGAAGTACAAGTTTACTTAGGTTCAGAAAAGGTTGAAATCCATGCAGAGTTTTTTTATACACTTTTTCCTATGAATATTTTGAAGACCCAGTTCCCCCATCTAGCGAAACAGCATATGCTTAGTAGGCATAGGCTTCTGTACACTGTGTACCTATCAAGGGTGTATTTTCTAGACTCAAATCCTGAAGGGGCATAGTAACTAATTTCAATATAATCTTATCAAAAAAGTCATGAGTTTGATTAACTTGGTAATTGCTGTGTGAATGTGTGTGAATGTGTGTGTGTAAGTCCTTTTATTTAATTTTTTTGGAGAGGTTTTTGCTATAGGACACGTGAGCTTGCCCAGAAAGAGAGAGACAGACAGAGACAGAAAGTGAGAAATCATCCCCCAAGGGCGATGGCCAAGCCGCAATCCTTTCTCCTCCATTCTGCTCTGGGGATCTTGGGCACACACGCACATGCACCCGGCGTGAGTTTAAGCCACCGGGTCCAGGGCTCGAACTGCAGTCGACTACATGGGAGTCCAGTGACATAGCCACTACACCAACTGCTGGTCCCTATAAGTCCTTTTTTTATCTGATATTTTTCAGCATAAGTTATATCTTCTTACCCATTTTTGAGGCAATCATATTTGAATTGCTCTGAGAGTTTTAGATATTTCCTTCTCTAAGTAACATAATGTTACTATGTAACTGCAGCATATGGAAACCTCTAGTGTCAAATGATATATAGAATATGGTTGCTAATTTCATAAGTATTTATAATTTATATATATGTATACACACACATACATGTGCACACACACACACGTGTGTGTATATATATCAGGTTTCCATTACACAGATTATCTGAAGCCATCTGTCATTTTTGTTGTTGTTTTTTCTTTCCCTTCTGTGCCATAAAGTTCACAGAGTTAACAAAATTTTATTAATTTGCATATCCAACCAAACTGTGAAAAGAGTTCAATTAAAATTTTCTTTTTATTTCCTTAAAATGACCTCGAGGAATAGCAATAATACTGATAGCCAGAGGAAAATAAGGAAGAGGAAGGAAAACTCAAGTTATATTCCACTACTTCATTAGAACTAGTTTTTTATAGTTTCAGGTTACACAAAATTAAAACAGAATAACTTAAGCAAAAAAAAATATTATTGCTCTTTATGGAGGATATAGAGAGGCCCAAAAAGGAGTAGATAATTTACCAGCCCTTGATGAAAGTGGGGCCCAAGCTTGCTCCAGGACCCTATTAGTAATGTTCAAGAGATATCTATTAAATAACAATGACAGCCATCATCATTTGAAGAGTGAACATTTATTAAATATATGTAGGTCACACTTTAAATGAATTTCCTATCTATACTTCATTGCAACTGTATGAGAACATTCACATTCATTTTCCCTGATTTCCAATTTAAAAAAAAAAAACACTATAGACAAAGAGGGTAAATACATTTCTTAAGACTGTATTGCTAGTAAGGATCAGAGCAAGACACTGAACAAAAGCTGGTATGAAAGTACTTAACCTCAGGAACCAGCAGCTAGTGTAATGGCTATGTAGCTGGACTCCCACGTAATTAACCGCGGTTCGCATCCCGGACCCGGTTGCTTAAAGCTCATGCCGGGCACGTGTGCGTGCCTGCCCCAAGATACCGAGGGGAGAATGGAGGAGAAGGGATTGCAGCGTGACTATCCCCCCTGGGGGATGATTTCCCACTTTCTGTCTCTATGTCTCTCTCTGGCTGGCTGGCGAGAGCACGTGCCCTATAGCAAAAACCTCTCCAAAAAAGAAGAAAAGAAAAGAAAAGAAAAGAAAAGAAAAGAAAAGAAAAGAAAAGAAAAGAAAAGAAAAGAAAAGAAAAGAAAAGAAAAAAAGAAAAGATGAAAGCTCTTCTAATGCAAGGAATTTTCTAGATAACCCCTGCTGAGTCTACTAGCTACTGGCCCCAGTAGACTAGTCATTGAATTATGATTGCAGAGAGAGAAAGAGAGAAAAACATGATCTATGCATCCATTTAAAAATCAACGCATGAAAATAACATTATTTTTAGCTTCAGTTTCATGATTCAGCCTTTCCAGTGTAAATAATTTATAAGAGAAGTAAGACAAATACTGGGTTTGTGGGAAATGTAAATGGATTGAATCTAAAATTAGACAAACCCTTCCCATGGGCAGATGACAAGGAAAGAGAGAAAAACATGATCTATGCATCCATTTAAAAATCAACGCATGAAAATAACATTATTTTTAGCTTCAGTTTCATGATTCAGCCTTTCCAGTGTAAATAATTTATAAGAGAAGTAAGACAAATACTGGGTTTGTGGGAAATGTAAATGGATTGAATCTAAAATTAGACAAACCCTTCCCATGGGCAGATGACAAGGGGAACAAATAGGACAGGAAGAAATCGATGAAAACACAGTGAAGAAACCACAGAACCACAGAGCCTACCAAGCTGATGATGGCCTATTGATAAAGGAAATGGAAGAGTCAAAAGTCCAGGGTGACCAGCATTTACACAGAAAGACAAATAACATGAGGAAGGAAAACAGACATAAAAGGATATAAAATTTACAACGTATTTGCTTTGTAAACTTGCTTGAGGCAAAAGTGGGAATTAGGTATAGACTGTATTCAGGAGTCCAAATCTTCCACATGGTCCCCTTTTGAGCACTCTGCTACTTCTTCTAAATTTCTTCTACTCGAAAACTGGTCCCCATTTTCCTCTGTTCTCAATGGAGGGTCTCTCAGGAATTGCTCACGTATATGCTAATGATGTGAGTCACTCTGAATGTTAGCGTTTCTTTCGCTGTGAAAGTACACATTTCACCTCTGTTGAAGGGATAAAAACAGCAGCAGATCAACTGGGCAGATTTAGAAGAGTCGGAATTCCTAGCTCAGATATCACAAAAGGCTGACCCTCCTTAAAGGAAATTTAAGGAAGAGAAAGACACATTCTCTGTTACTCCTTTTTTTTTTTTTTTTCTTTTTCTTTTTTTTCTCAAAAAGAATATGGTCTCATGGAGTGTAGGATGTTTGGGCCTCCTTTACCACTAAGTATTGTGTGAACATGGGTAAATTACTAAGCTACTTTGGGCCTAATTTTTATCTTTCTAAACCTCAGTTTATTCCTCCTTAAACCAATGTTCGGATATTATAAAATTCAATTTACATGTAATTGCCTAGGTCAGTGCTTACCACTTAGTAGTGCTCATTAAATACCAGTCAGTACTATTATTTGAAAATGATTTATTTATTTCTTCCATAAGACAGAGAGACGTAGATGGAGAGACAGGCAACCTTACCAGGATCTTCAAGCCACGACCTAGCCCAGTCTCAACCAGCCCAGATCACAGGCTTGCAGGTGGTGCCTATAGGTTCAGGAAGGTCCTGGGACAAGAACCCAGGACCTCTCTCGGGTGGGTCCGGTTGCATACCACCGCACCATCATCTGCCTCTGACAGTAGTTACTACCTTTCTGTGCAGTTCCCAGATAGCACTGTTGCTACATTTGGTGAGATCTCCTACCTGAGATGTCTCCAACCCAAAGTGGATGTACATTTTGTTAAACATTGAGATGTGGGATGGAAATATAGGAACTTATATTAATACATGTGTGTATGAAGTCTAAAAATAAAAAAGAAATTCAGCTTTACTCATATTTAAAGTGTGGGTTGACGTCTGTGTTCTTACTGGATCTCTGTAGCCACTGCTCACTCCCCAGGTAGGAAAAGGCATCCTGCGTCTCCTGGGACAGAATGGGGAGTCCACAGTGTGGCAAGGTTGCTATGGCACCTCCCGTGTATGCCCACCAAACAGTGATTTATGAATCGTGTTACTCTCTTTTCAAAAATGACTCATGAAAGAAGTGTCTGCAAAGAATACCCTCAAAAAAACCCCTACAAATTAAATTTGATATTAGCAATATACAAGTTCAAAAAGATCTTTTTTCGGGACCAGCAGTTAGTATAATGGCTATGTCGCTGGACTCTCATGTAGCTGACTGTGGTTCGAGTCCCGGACCCGGTGGCTTAAATTCGCACCAAGCACATGTGCGTGTGTGCCCAAGATCCCCATAGGAGAAAGGAGGAGAAGGGACTGCGGCATGGCCATCCGCCCTGGGGGGTGATTTCTCACTTTCTGTCTCTCTCTGTCTTTCTGGTGAGCGCACGTGCCCTGTAGCAAAAACCTCTCCAAAAAAAGGGAAAGAAAAAAAATCTTTTTTCAAGAAAAAAAAACGGTGGAGTTATTCTTCCTCCTATTTCTTCTATGAGCTCCTTGCCTGCCACCTTGCACCATTAAGATAATAAAAGCCGAAAAGAAGGCAGTGGCAAAAGAAATCCTTTATTGGAAATAGGCATCCACTATCCTCAACAATGTACCACCGATAAGTGAAATAAAATATCTGAAAATGTCTGTCATCTCTTCCTTAATTTTTGTATTAGCCTACTTATTTATTCATGAATAAATATTCAAATTTAAGGAGTGTGATCTTAGGGTTTTTCAAAATGCAGCACTTATTTTAAAATATTTGGCAACCACCTCACGAAGGGCGTTGAGTCTCTTGCATTTCCGGGAACTCTAACTTAATGATAGGAAAAGGAAAATAATTTCAATTGAACTTGGAAACAAAATATAAAAATATGGATATTTTGTTTCCAGCAAAAGGAAATGAATCATTTTTTTCTTTCTTTTCTTTCTTTCTTTCTTTCTTTCTTTCTTTCTTTCTCTCTCTCTCTCTCTCTCTCTCTCTCTCTCTCTCTCTCTCTCTTTCTTTCTTCTTCTTTCTTTCTTTCTCTCTTTCTCTTTCTCTCTCTCTTTCTTTCTTTCTTTCTTTCTTTCTCTCTTTCTTTCTTTCTTTCTTTCAACACAACAAGGACTCACGAAGCATAGTATTCATAATCTCCCACCATCTTTTGGAACTTAGTCCCACAAATCAAGTTCCCAAAAGTATCACAAAATCACTTCATCTTTCTGACTACCTGTTGGCTGGCCACTGTGTAGCTTTCCAGAGCCAAAAAGAATCTGAGATCTCAAAGACTAAACTTATCCTTAGAAAATAAAGGAACTAACACTTAAAAATAAAATTATCATTATTAACTTGAGCCAAGACAATGGGTCTTTTAATCTTTCAAAACTCCTTGTTTCTCCTTAGAAATACATCTCTATCTATTTGTCTACCTATCCATCGATCTATTGAACAAGTGGTATCAATCTAAAGAGAAGAATCCGATCTCTCTTCAAGTCTACCTCCAGAATTACGTAGTTATTTATTCTCTCTTTAAGAAAGCTGATGAGTATGGGATCAGCAGTTACCATAATGGCTATGTCGCTGGACTCCCACGTAGTCAACTGTGGTTCGAGTCCCGGACCCGGTGGCTTAAAACTCACGCCGGGCGCGTGTGCGTGCGTGCCCAAGATCCCAAGAGGAGAATGGAGGAGAAGGGATTGCGGTGTGGCCATCCCCCCTGGGGGGCGATTTCTAGCTTTCTGTCTCTCTGTCTCTCTCTGTCTGTCTAGTGAGCGCACACGCCCTATAGCAAAAAACTCTCAAAAAAAAAAAAAAAAACCAAGACAGTTGATAAGGTTTTACAAAGAAGTGTATGTTATGTGCCATGTGTCCTCAGGCTAAGGGGAATGATGTTGTTCAATAAAATAAGACACACTGGTATTTTTTTTATTTTGAGATGTCACTTTTCTCCATTAAATAAGTATCCAAATGATTATAATACTCTAAACAGGCTTTCGTATTTCCTTTTTCTTTTTGTTGAAGCTGTAAAATTCTGTCATGCCAACATTAGATTCTTGAAAGCATAAAATGCTCCCTTTAACTGGGCAGATTTTTGAAACGAGGATGCCCTTCTAATTCTGCTCTGTAGTTGATTGACCCTGAAATAGGACTTTGTGCATGTTAACCTCTCTCTGTGAGTTTGGGAGTTTCCATCAGTCAAACAAGCATTGTTATACTGAAATCCCTCTAAGAGAGGGACCGCAAGATTAATCTGCCTGGTGCCGCAGAACCTTGGACTTTCTAAAGGGAGGCAGGACATGCTGCTAATGTTGCTATTGGTGCCAATTTCCAGATGGAACTCTGGAGCTCTTCTGAGTTCATTCCTTTTCAAAATCTGTTCGGCAAGTGCTCCTGAGGCTGGTCTGGGCTCTGGGACTCGTTTTGTTTTTTCCTGGTCACCATGGAGCTGCTAGTTTCAATCACAGCCACAAGAGCATCAGAGGGATCAGGAAAGAAGAGCCAGGGCCAGAACTCACGGGCTGTCTTTGGAGAAGCTGAAGGGTGAGTAGCAGGAAGCAGTAAACCAAAAACCAGAGCTGCCAATAAATGACCGAGACACTGCTTTCTTGGCGGTACCGTCGGAGTTCTTCATGGCAAAGCAAATCAAGACAAATGGGAGGAGAAGGCAAAAAGTTCTATTTAGCATCCACTGAGGTGAATTCCTCAGCTATAAAATGAGTGAAACCGGTTTTTGTAAAAAAAAAAAAAAAAGTTCACTTCTGGCTGAAACGCAAACTGGATCCGAGTTTAGGCTCTGATCCATTGGCCGTGCAAGTTACTCAAACTTTGCAGAACTCACTTTCTTGTCTATAAAGAGGCCGCAATACTGTCTACCTAGTAGAATTGTTTAATAAGGGGCAAAACACAGTGCCTGGCATATAGGAAGCTCCACTGAGTGGTTGCCGCGTTTGTTATTCTAACCCTGTGAATAAGGGTATTCACCATGTAAACCAAAGTAAATCATTTAGTACTCAATTTTAAGGCTTCCCTCTATTTCGCTCAACAGTTGAAAGAATATAACATATTTAAATGTATTTAAAAGCATTTGAATTCCCAAGCCTCTGAAAGTCCAGTATTACGTCATTTTGTAGCTGCTAAGTTATACTCCTTGCTGTGGTTAGAAATCGAACACTTTCCTTGACAATCATTACTTTTACAAACCCACTGCACGAAAGATGATACACGTGCATTTTCAGGGAATCATTCTCACAGCGTGATTGGTTTAAGCTCCCCTTGTTCCTAAGTAGACACTGCCCCACCTTGAACTGCCTGGTTAGGCTAGGATTAATGATAGAAAAATCTCTTGAACAGTATATCAAACTTCATGAAGCTTCAGGACAGAAAAAGCTCCACACTAATTTAACCTTTGGAAGCTCCGAGCCTAGATGCTTTCGAGCTAGTCTGTACTTCTGCACAATAGGTGGTCTTCATTTACTTTCACTTCTGTGGCTAGGTTTCTCTCTGTCCAGCTTCCCGGAGCAGCTGCTATCGGCAATGGTTGTCACCCCATCCTCTCCTTTGGAAATGTTTCAGTAAGACAAGAAGATGACTTTTCCTGCTATTTGAAGTTTCTGCATGTCACTGAAGTATGCTGGCCCAGGGACTTACAAGCCAATCCTTTATTTATCATGGTTAAATACTTGATAAGCAGAGAAAGGTTTTGACATTCACACTGGCCCATTTTGGAACCTTTTAAAGGAAATGCTCACTGCAGTCTTTTAATAAAACTCAAGTGAAAAGATTCTGGATTTAATAATATAAAGCAGAAAAATTATTCCCTTCATCCTGAAACGTTCAGCTGCCTTGGTCAGATATGGGTTGCATAGTAGAGACTGGGAGCCAGCCAGGAGGGTTGACACTGGGGAGAGGGTTGTTCTGTTAGATCTCTGGATATTCAGGTCCTTCATTTGGCATTGATACTTTCACAGAATAATGGGAGGGAGGGAGCTTTGGCAACAACTCTTGGATCTGTCTCCAGTATATGTAGTATAAACGAAAGTGTCCTTCAATATAGAACACTGTTTCCAGGAACACTGTGAAGTCAGTAACTCTAAAGCAATTTCTCTCCTAAGGGACTTTATTCTTTTTTTATTCTTTTTATTTTTAATTGTCAGAGGGCATGTGCACTAGCCAGAGAAGGCAGAGAAACAGAGAGAGAGAGGGAGAGAGAGCGAGCCAATGGGGCGTGGTCGTGCTGCAATCCCTTCTTCCCCCTTGGGATCTGGGGCATGCACAACACATACCCAGCATATTATTCAAGCTGTTGGGCCTAGATTCAAAATGAGTTGGGCCATGTGGAACCTGGCTCCCTTAACCGCTAACCTACCGAGTCAGCCTGATCTTGTTTTTAAAATTTCTTTCTCTTTGAGATTCTACCCAGCCCGCCCTCATGTTCCCGTATTCCCAAAGGTGGGGACAAGAGGAAAATTTGCAGACTGACTACTGAGAAGTCATGAATAAAAAGGACAGTGAGTGGCTGATGTTTGCTACATCGTTTCGATTCATCATTTTCTCACCCAGAACAGAATTTCAAAATTTTTCAGCATGCTTCCCATTTATTCTCTCTTTTTTCTTTAATAAAAGAAATATAAAAAGCCTCTTCTAGAAAAACCAAACACTTCTGTGTTTCCACACACTGAAAATTTACCTAAATGAATGGTAAGAGAAAAAACACTAAGATACCAGCACCACCCACATTTCACATTTAAAAACCCCTCCTTGAAAACACTAGTGCTGTGTAACACAGTAGAATTTCAGTGTAGCTGCCAGACTGAAAATGGAATAGGAACAAAGGTAACGTTTCCAAGCTCCAAAATCTTATTGCTAGGAGACTTAAAAATAATAATACATCTAATAAAAGGAGTGAGTAATCAAGTCACTGGATGTTTCGTAATTCTGATGCTGCCGTCCACGTATGTGAAACTGCAGTCATGTATTTCTTGCTGATTCGGACTGCCGTGATGTTTCAAAGACCCGTTTATTCATTTTATGTATCTCCCTCTGTGGCCAAATTACGGCCACTTGCAGATCTCACCTTGGTTTTGTTCCTAGCACTTCCATCGTGCTCAGGATGTCCAATATATAAACAGAAGAGTGTTTGGATCAATGTAGCTTAATTATAACCCTGTTTTCTGAGTCTTGCTCATTTTCTTTTTCATTTGGAGAGAGAGAGAGAGAGAGAGAGAGAGAGAGGAGGTTGGGCACTGAGCATTGTCTGTTTCTTCTACACACTAATTTTCTGAGTTTTAGATACATGACTTGATGGTCCACTTTAAAAGCAAAGGAGAATGTCCTGATTTCCTTTTAAATTGCATGACTGAAATGAGTTTGTGAGCATCTTTTTCCCTCTACACCAGTCTTCTTGCTGTCATTGTAAAAACTACACTCAAATAAAAACACAAATGTAAAGAATTATTGGTTTAGATGTTTTCAGTCTGTCTTTCAAGCTGTCTTTTGATGTCTGCTAAAATAAAGAAAGAAAGAAAGAAAGAAAGTTTGGAGAGAGAGAGAGAGAGAGAGAGAGAGAGAGAGGAGGGTGGGCACTGAGCATTGTCTGTTTCTTCTACACACTAATTTTCTGAGTTTTAGATACATGACTTGATGGTCCACTTTAAAAGCAAAGGAGAATGTCCTGATTTCCTTTTAAATTGCATGACTGAAATGAGTTTGTGAGCATCTTTTTCCCTCTACACCAGTCTTCTTGCTGTCATTGTAAAAACTACACTCAAATAAAAACACAAATGTAAAGAATTATTGGTTTAGATGTTTTCAGTCTGTCTTTCAAGCTGTCTTTTGATGTCTGCCTCTAGAACGCCAATGTTGTAGCCACCCCGGCTTGAAGGATTTCCCCCACTGTTTGTGCCATTTCCAACATTCTCTTAGTATTAAAACAAATCAAAATCAGGAGGTATCTAATTGTGCTGGTTTTGATTTTGTTAATACAAAGTGAAAGATTAAAATGGAGTAGTAACAGCAAAAACATTTCTTAAAGCGACAGTCACAGAAAACCATTTAGCTCAGAAACCAAAGCCTTAAAAACTTAAAGACAAAACAAAAAGCGAACCAAAGGAAAACTGCGGAAGGTGCAATCACTACAGAGGTTCCTTCGTAACCTCTTCATAAAAATGTTACTGTTTGGCAAAAGGCATGACTGTGAAGGCTTTCGAATAAATCATAATCGTTTCCCCCTGTGACACTTACAAGATCACATACTATACTTGTCACTTTGGGTGGCAGTTGGCGAGTTCTGTCGTGGTCTGGGTGCTTCCTCCACATGCGGCTTCTTCTGTCTGGTTTCTCCGCCTTTCTCATGCTCCTCTGATGCTCAGTTACCCCAGAGCGGTTATCCAGGCCTCCTATTCTGCAGCTTCATTTTCATCCCACCTGCAAGACCACGCCCCCCATAGCCTTAACCGTCTCATACTGACCATCACTTGAACAAAATGACCTCAAGAGATTCTGGCATTGCTCCTTGAAACTACATAGCTCTTTCATTTTCATTTTCTTTAAATTTTTATCTCTTTAAAAAAAATTTAACTAATATACTATAATTTTACACATTTTATGGGGATATGATGTGGTTTTTTAGTACATAGGGTAAGGATTAAATCAGGGTAATTGGTAAACTCATTATCTCAGCTGTTGGTCATTATTTTTGTGTTAGAAAATTCAGAATCTTCTGGGATACCAATGGGTGGCATGGTGGTTAAGGCACTGGACACTCCCACAAGGCCGACCACGATTCAAGTCCCAGACCTGGTGGCTTACTTTTTCACTTTCTCTCTCTCTCTCTGTGTGTGTCTCTCTCTCTCATCAAATTAAAAATAAATGAATAAATAAATAAAGGTAAATAAATAATTCCTTAAAAAAAGAAAATTCAGAATCTTCTTTTTTAGGTAGTAAGAGACACATAGTAAGTTGTATTTATTCCACTGTATCAGCTAGATAAGGGGAACAATGTCTAGTGTTAAAGAATGACTTCCCTTTTATAATGGTAATTACGCTCCTGGGTACCGTTCACATTTCACTACACATTTGCTAGGGTGTCAGTATGAATAACAATACCTTTTCCTGTTCATTGCTTCCCATGTAAGTGATTAGTAGAAATTATAGAAAAATCTCCACCTGCCTTCATCATCCTCAATTCCAAATATTTTGGGGCATTTTGCAATCCTAATGCTCTCAAGACCTTTTTCTAAGTAGTTTGCAGGCAGACTTATAAAAGTAAAAGAAGTCTCTCCAAGTCTTCCCAAGCCCACAGTTTTAGCCAGAAACTTCAAAAGAAATAAGTACTCCTCAATTTAGTTTAGTGCTCCTTTCCAAACTTCTTTGAGAAAAATGCAAATGATCCCTGGTAAGGTGAAGGAAGTCTGATTCACACCTTGGTGTGAACTAGTCACCGACCATTTCCTGAGACAAATTTTTTTCAAACCCATAATTGAAAAATGGGGTCTGACCATGAAAAATTGAGCATCTGGATGGGCTGCTATCAACACCTTTTATGCATCCGATTCGAATTACACTCCTGAACGAACAGAAAGAGTAAGCCTTGGCAGCTGAAGTATAAAGAGAAAATGGGAAGTAGCAGACAAGCAAGTGGAAGTAGAGGAAAAAAACACAAATGTGAAGACAGAGGAGTATGATGTGTGACATGTTTAGAGGAACTCCACAAGACCTCTAGTTACATGATTACAAAGGGCAGAGGATGAGGGGCAGAAGACACTGTTAATCCAAAAGCAGGAAGCAGACCAGGAAAAATTGTGTGTTGTGCCAATTAAAACGTCATTCAATAGGAGATTGGAGGATTTTGAGCAGGAAAGCGAGGTGCTCAGACTTGCACCTTACAAGATATCTGGCGGCATGGAAAATGGGGAAATCATTGAGGAGGAGGACGACCAAAGGTAAGACTGTGTAGAAAGCTATGGCCAAAATCTAGGTGAGAAGTTAGCATGCCTGGACCTAGGCTATGACTGTGGAGATGTGGAGAAAGGACAGGCAGTTTGGGCAATCAGGAAGCAGAGAGAATTGGAAGAACTTAGCGACTAATAAGAAAGAAACAAAACACTTAAAGGTCACAAAAATGGAAAATTATCTGTTGATGATAGCATGTATGAAAATATCTTTAACTGAAATAATATACAGCATATTCATGCTGGGAAAATTTATTTTGCATGCTATAATGATATATACTGATTAAATACATAAAAATTAAATTAAAGAAAAAAACATAGGGACTAATATAATGAGATAGACAAGAGAGAAGAAAGTTTGGGATTCTTTTGATGTGTTTCAGAGTTAATGGATGAAACATTGATCCTTCTACATCAAGCTGCCTCACCACCTGTGTGTCGACTCCGTTTACCTCTCACGAGCTCTGGGACTTTCCGGCTCTGAGTATGCGTTCTCTGTCTCCCCTTACTTTATTTCTGTTTATTGAGTTGTTTCTGTCAGCATACAAACATGCTACGATACCTTTTATCTTTAAAAACATAGAGCTCTTTTGACTCCATTTTTCTAAGCACTGCTTGATTTCTCTGTTCCCTTTCAGAGCCAGATGTCTTCTGTGAGTTGTCTGTAATGGCTTCTCATTTTCTCACCATCCAACCTCTCTCAAACTCACTCCAGACAAGGTTTTGTCCTCAACATTCCACCAACTTTCTCTTGCCAAGTGTCCAGTAAAAATAACTTTGACTGTCTCTCAGAGGACAGCTGGAGACAATGAGGACACATTGCAATGTAGTCTTGCTCAGGGATCTGGAGTATTTGTACCCCAGGACCTGCATTCATTGGGAAAGAGCTCTCTAGGGTAAGGTGGGGAGCTATAAATGCCCAGGCATCCTTGACTCTGTATGAGAAGGTAAAGCAGGGTACTATAACCTAAGGCCAGTCCTTCAACAAGGAGCTGCAGGCACTGGTTGTTGGATTAAAAAAATATATATCAAAAGCCTGGGTGCACAAAAAGGCACAGAGAGAGAGCACCCGAAGTGTGGTCTCCAGACCAGCATAATCAGCATTGCTTGTAACTTAGAAAAGGAAATTTTCTCCTCCAAAATTATAATACTTCCAAGTGACTATATATGCATTATATTTTGAAAACCATTTCATAAAATCTCTTACAAATACAGAGCCTCCAGGAGATTTTGATCTTAATACTTTGACCTCTCAATAGTCTTACCTCCTCATTTATGAATACCAATTTTTAAATCAAACTTATAGCACCATGAATGAATTTTTATCAACAATATATGTTCTGCAACAAATTAAACCAGTTTACTTTCGCCACGATTTTGAAATATGCTATACTTAAGACTTTCATAGTCAATTTAACTGAAATTGACATCACTAGTCTGAATGTAATTTATCATTACTTTCATACAGAAGTTTCAATTTTTAAATAATTGTATTTTATCTCAGTCGAATTTTTCTGATCATAGATTTAGCTATTTTGAAAATTGTTTTGTGGTCATTATTTCGATGAAGTTAATTATTTCCAGGGTCAAGTTTTCTGGACCTTGGGACCAGCAGTTAGCGTAATGGCTATATCGCTGGACTCCCACATAGTCGACCGTGGTTCACGTCCTGGACCCGGTGGCTTAAAACTCACGCCAAGCGCGTGCCCAAGATCCTGAGAGGAGAATGGAGGACAAGGGATTGCAGCGTGGTCATCCCCCCTGGGGAATGATTTCTTGCTTTCTGTCTCTCTGTCTCTGTCTGTCTGGCGAGCGCACGCACCCTATAGCAAAAACCTCTCCAACAACAACAAAAAAAAAAGTTCTGGACCTATATTTTGTCAATAGATCAATTTAGAAAACAGCAATTTTTACAGTGGGAAATTTTAATTAATATCAGTTTTATTTTATGCCTATTATTTCTACATGCCATGTTGATTATAAATTGAATGAAAACTAAATGTTTCTTCTTATTTCTTAACCAACTCATTGGAAAAATTATGAGAAATTATTATCAAGTATTACTAATTTCCTTATTGTCTGAATTCCTGGACTATTATCCATTAATATTTTTTAGTGCACGCAGTTTTCTGTAATCTCTTACCCTTGAGATTACCTTAGCTGTGTGTTCCTAATCCTGCCCAGACTGGATTTAGAGGACTTTTTGTCAATGTAAAATGTGGGAAGCTTTGCTCTCAGTCTAACAGTATGGTTCTTCAATAAAGTGATTTGTTCTTTTGTTTATTGACTTCCAAAAACAGACATATTTTGTACATAAAAAACAAGGTTACTGAATTTTTCAGCAATATATGCACCCAATCTCATGTCTTCTTTCTCTTTATTATTTTTTTTTTCTGGTTAGATGTTAGCTACTGATGGTGGAGCAAATATTACCAGTGGGCAGATATGTGTGAAGGATCTTGGTGCCTGGCATAGTTTAGCATTCTTAACTGTATTGCCTGGATATTTGTCTATCAAATCCATCTCTTCTTCCTCCTAAACATATATCTTTTTTATATTACCACCTCTCACACTTTTCTGTGCATATGTTAATGGTAAACTTAATGAAATATGGAGAGACATAAGGTACACCACTCTTAGATTTAACACCATCACATGAACTTCTGTACTCTATTTTTCTGGATAGAACTGTCTAAACTGTCTTCTAGGATGAAGACGATCCTAGGATGATGCCAAAAGCCATGCACTTCAAATATCAGAACAAGAAGAAAGAATCCTGGGCCTTTGAATCATTGCTTAAGGAAAGTTGCTCCATCAAGATCACATATGTTGAAGGACCAGCAGTTAGCATAATGGCTATGTCGCTGGACTCCCACGTACTTGACTGTGGTTCGAGTCCCGGACCCGGTAGCTTAAAATCACACCAGGCACGTGTGCGTGCGTGCCCAAGATCCCGAGAGGAGAATGGAGGAGAAGGGATTGCGGCGTGGTGCAATCTGATCTCTCGCTTTCTGTCTCTCTGTCTCTCTCTGTCTATCTGGCAAGCGCACGCACCCTACAGCAAAAACCTCTCCAAAAAGAAAAAAGAAAAAAGATCACACATGTTGGAACATTTGTGAGTGAGAAGTATGCTTTATGGTGTTAAATCATTGAGCTTTTGATGATTATTTGTTAAAGCACCCAGCTTTATCCTATCTAACATGAGATAAAATCTAGAGTCAAATGGCAGACAGAAAGCATAACTGGGAGTACAGTGGTGGGATCAAAACAGTCAGCATGGAAAGGAAAATGGAGTTATAGAAGTTAACCACTATCTCAAGTCCATCCAGACATTCTAGATAGAGGCCTAACTCTTGTCGACCCCCCCATGTCCAAACTGAACTATTACACAGAAGAAAAAATAAAAGCACAGATTAACATTTTGCAAAAAGTTGAATGCACACTCAAATTTTACAGCAGTGTGTAAAAGGACAAACTGCAAAAAGTCCACAGTGCTGGATCACTTTCACACAACTCACATTCCTGCCCAGTACATGCACTATTGCTTACTTCCGGTTTAGTGCCTCTTCACTACACCCAATAAAATGACAGTGATTATTTAATTCTTCAGCGAGAAGTTCCACGTGCCTCTAGGCTGGCTGTGTTCTGTAACAAGTGCTACAGACGTGAAATTATCACCAAGTTCTACTACAAGCTACCTGCTGCACTCTTAAATGCATAGAAATTTCTGTCCAGAAACCCAAAGAAAGAAGATTTATTGGAATTAGATTGTGGGGTACCTAAAATTAAATATTTCTGGGAAAACAAGTTATTTAACTTTGAGGTTGATAAAGTCAATAGTGAATAATTTGATTCTTATCATAAATAGAAATCATCCCATGACAGTGACCGCCACTTACTCCCAAACGTGAGTTAAACTCCAAGTTCATCCTAAGGCAAGGCATAGTTCATGGGCTCTTGTAAATGAAATGGTCATTGCTTAAAAGTAAATTATAGAGGGATCAAAAAGTGTCCTTTATTTGGGATGAACAAAATGTTATTCTTTTTATAGTTTGCATTTATCACAATATAATATCCAAATAATTGCAAATTTAGAACAATCCCCTCCAGCTCTAACCATTCACCTTCCCACACAGTATTAAGCATTTGGCTTTACTACAAAGGCATGGGTTGGCTCGAAAATAAGGATCAACATTTAGTATTTTGTCCATTTCAGTAAAAATACTTGTCATAAACTTGGTCTTTAGAAATAATGTGATGTAGAGAACAGCAGATGGTGTTATGGTTACATTGCTGAAAATCCACGTAGTCGACCACAGTTCGAGTCCTGGACCCAGTGGCTTGAAACTCACGCCAGGTGCTTGTACATGTGTGCCCAAGATCCCTACAGGAGAATGGGAGAAAAGGGATTGTGGCATGGTCATCCCTCTGGAAGGGTAATTTCTCACTTTCTGTCTCTCTGTCTCTCTGGCAGATGCATATGAATGTGTGCCCAAGATCCCAAGAGGAGAATAGAGAAGGTATTGAGGTATGGCCAAGTGATTTCTCACTTTCTATATCTCCGTCTCTCTCTGTCTCTGCAAGAGAGCAAGTACCCTGTAGCAAAAATATTTCAAAAAAAAAAAAAAAAGGAAGAAAGAAATAGAAAATGTTATAGCACTTTGGGAAAATGATGACAATTTCTTACAAAACTTGCAACAACTTGAATAGATCTTCAGATCTTCAGAGAATTATGCTGAATTTTCAAAAAAGTCATTCTCAAAAGGTTATGTAGTGTGTGCTTATATTTGTGAAACATACTTGAAAATAAACAGTTATAGAGACAAAGAACAGATTTGTGGGTACCAAGGGTTAGGGATTAGAAGGTAAAAAAATGGATGTGGCCACAGTTTTGTATCTTAATTGTGGCAGTGGTACAGGGATCCTCATGACAGGGTTGCATAGAACTACAGACACACACACACACACACACACACACACAGGCACACGAAAAACACGAATCTGAATAAGCTCTGTGTCACTGCCAATGTCGGTTTCCTGTTTTTCATATCATTCTGTTATACATAATGTAACCTAGGAGAGAACTGAATAAAAGGGCATGGAATTTTTCTATACTTTTTTGGGGAGTAACTTCCTGTGAGTCTATAATCATTTCAAAATGAAAAGTTAAAAAATACTGATTGAAGGGCCAGCAGGTAGCATAGTTATTAAGGTCCTGTGGTTCGAATCCCAGACCCAGTGGCTTGAAACTCACACCAAGCATTTGTGAGTGTTGAAAATCCAGAAAGGAGAATGGAGGAGATTGAATTATGGCATGGTCATCCCTCTTGGGGTGGGGAATGATTTCTGTCTTTCAGCTCTCTTCAGCAAGTGCAGGTGCCCTATATCAAAAATTTCTCTCTTGAAAAAAAAATACCAATCGTATTATTTATGATGTAGAATAATTGGACTTCAAACCAAAAACAAATTCAATGGTATTGTTTAATCAAAGGAGTTAAGCAGGTGACCTCTGAGGACAAAAATGAGACTTTATTAAAGAATGTATGTTTTTGTTTTGTTTTGTTTTTTAAGTTTATCTCTCTGTTCCTTCTGAGAAGGAGAGTACATGAGAGAGGCACCCCTGATAGTGTCTCCATGCCATGATCCATCCCCAGCCCCGCTGGCCTAGATTTTGGGCACACACATGCCTGGGATGCCCAGGAGGGTGCTAAGATGCAAACCCAGGAGCTTTCCCATGTGGGTCCAGTTGTGTTACCACGGTGCCACCACCTGGCCCAAGACAAATCGTATTTGGGCTTATAGTATTGGTCCTAGTCACTTGCTAATCCACTGAAAATATTTAGTTGCTAATATCTCAATATGAATTTATCAGATTTCTTTCTCTCTTTTATTCTTTTTTAGGTTTTTGTTTTTTGTTTTTTGTTTGTTTGTTTTTTGTTTGGTCAAATATTTTATACTTAGTAACTCAAAAGTTTCTAAATAACTGTATGAGTTAGGTACAATTATTAAACAGCATTTTTCTGATGTAAAAATTGAACTTTAGGGAAGTTAAATAAAACCTGGATTTTCAAGCTAGGTGACCTCTAGGTAGAGCTGTATTCTACTGGCTACATTATGTTTCTGTCTGCTCTCAGACACCTCGGGTCAAGATCTTCCCTTTCCCCCCTCTGGACAACTTTCTCTAGTCCCTTTTCTCCTCATGTCTTTCCAGACAGCTTCCGGGATGCTGTATCATTTCATTAAACAGGAAGGTTTATTTTCTCTTTCGGTATTTCTTTAATATGTATCTTCAAATCTCTCTTAATATGGTAGGGAACCCCCCCCCCACACACACACACACATGTCTTTATCTCTTTCAACTCGGCCTCCTGAACCAAAGAAAAGGACAGAATTGTCCTCTTTATTATTTTTTCTCCTATACATCACTTTTCTACCCTACATTGAGCTCATTCTCCTCATTCTCTATAAGAAAACAAATTAAATGTTTGTTTATTAATTTTATACTTAAGCACTTCAAAACTTAAGATTCCTGCATCAGAGTTTCTGCTTGAGAAGACATAAAACAGGTGGAACCCAGTTGCTAACATCACTAATCTCAGGCTTTGTTATGTCGTCAACTGTTGACACTTTCTGAAGAGCAGGACTTTTATTGTCAATAGTCTATTCAAGTGAGTCTAACCTAGTGGTTAAAAGTAAGCTGGAACATTTGGCAAGATAGTTATGGGCAAAGTCAGCAAATTTGCTACTATCACCATCAGTATCTATTTTAAGCAATGTTCATTTAATTTTAGTTTTGCCTATTATTATTTTTTTAACTTACTACATGGTGTGCACACTCACCAGAGAGATGGGGGGGTGGTTGTGCGGGGAGTGAGAAAGCAACCTGCCAGGTATGGAACGCAAATTGCCGTCGACCACGTGGGAGTCTACTGCCTCAACCACCGTGCCACCTGCTGACCCCCATATCTATCATTTTATCACATATATTTTATAAAAGGTATTCCTCATCCAGAGAAACAAATGCCAGCTAAATTTCATCTACTTAAATCTAGACAGACTGTTTAAACCCTTTAATTAAAACTACTTCTTCCTAACACTTCGCCTATTGTCAGATCATGATAAGCACCCTCCCAAAATCTGTCCCAGAAAACAAAGGTCAATTTTATTGAAAGCCAAGGTAAACAGGTGTGTCTACCATGTTGTATTTGGGGAAAAAAATCCATCCTATCTACTTATGAGATTTCTATGTCCCTGTTTAATCCTTCTATCCACACTGATTTATAATGCTCTGGTTTCCTCTTCCATCAAGAGGGAGGGTGCCCAAGATGAATGATTTCCCTTTGCTTTAAAGAAACATTCCCACTCACCCATCTCCTCTTAGAGATTCTCAAATGGCACCGTGAGAGACATTCCTGTTTAACAGGTCTGCAGCACCCTTCTCTGGTTCATTCTGAGGCTTGAGTCCTCTGCGCTTTGGTTCTTTGTTTTCCCTCTCTGTTCAAAGCAAAACTATTTGTCTCTCAAGTTCATCCCCCATCAACAAAGAACACTTGCTTTGTCTCCTCTGAGCATTAAAAATTACAAAACAAAACAAAAATCGGAAAAGCTCAATGTGACATTAACAGCAATTTCTCACTTAGAAAAGCTGTGTTGGTGCAATTGAAAAGAAGAGAACTTAGAGTAAGAAAGAGACCCATGATCTAGCCCCTTTTTAGGACTGACTCTCCCTTAGCTACAGAAGGGCTGGGAAGAGACCCAGAAGCTGCTGCATACCCTGTGGAGAACTCATACAAGGGCTGCAAATGCAGGCTAGGTGCTCCGCAGGGCACTGGAGGCCAAGTCACTCCGTAGCCAAAGGAGTGGAAAACTCAGGAGATGGAAGGAAGTGGCAAATGGACCTCACAGGATCTGCAGCCGGTGTAGTCAGCGGGAAGAGAGGCTTGGCTCTTGGGAGCAATTCCCCTGGGTTGCTCATGCCAAGAGAACAGACCCATGCCATGAGCAGCGGGTGCAGCAAGGACAATGTACGGCTCTCAAAGCCAAGCCAGAGCTAAATACAGAGGATGTGAGGACACTGGTCACCCCAGGTGCCATGTGGGATATTATCCTTGCCAGAACTTCATGATATTTGCAAAAAGGGAAAGAGAAGGAGGAGAGCTGGACTCGGCAAAAAAAAAAGGAGGAGAGCTGGACTCTGCAAGCTATTTGCCTTGAAAAAACCAGCCTGCCATTAAAGCAATGGAATAAAACCGGAAGTGATTCAATGATCTAAAATTAAAATGAGAGGTTTATGAAAAACACATTATATTTTTAGTTACTGGAGTTGTACCTATAATTTTAAAACTTTACAAACTTCTTGGTGGGAGTTTTTTGATCATAAGAACCAGGAAATATTTTTTGCTAAAAATGTGGGATTTAGATTTTAAGGAGGTGGCTTCAGGGCCTATACCTTACCTCATTCATACATCTGCTCAGAGATCACCTCCTCAAACAGGCCTACGTGGGCTACTCTGTCTAAAACAGCCCCTCCTCTCATCACTTTCTTTTTCCACAATATCCCTCCTCTGGGCATGTACTGCTCTACAGTATTTTATCCCACAGGTATTTCTTTATTCTCTTTCTCTACTTGAATGTAAACTCCATGAGGAAAGAAATTTGATTATTTTGTTTACAATCGGTCCAATGCTACATAATAGGTGTTTATTAAATATATGTTGATCAGCTATCCAACACAGTGAATCCTGGATAAGTCCTTCAATTTCCTTCTTGCTTTCCTCATTTATAAATTGGTGATAATAGCAATCCGTTTACATTGGAGAACATACCCACGAATGTACTGCAAGAATTGTAAGTCCACAAATAACTGGCAGTTACTGTTTTAATTATTATCATGGAAATAGTTGACTCATGGGACCTCAAATAGTAACAGCAGAATCCAAATGGTGTTTGTCCAGGGTACTGGCAAAGGCCAGCCCCACCAAATGCAGTGCCTGCTCCCCCTTTACCCCTTTATCTTGGGCTAAGCATGAACGTGTAGCCATGTTCTGCTGCCATGGTTTTCAGAACAAAATCCAAATTCCTGATCCTTGCCTGTAAGAACCTGAATGAATTGTGCCAGTTTTTTATTTTTTTTTATTTTTTTTTATTTTTTTTTATTTTTTTTTAGAGGTTTATGTCATAGGGCGCGTGCACTTGCCACAGACTGGCAGAGAGAGACAGAGAGATAGAAAGCAAGAAATCACCCCCTAGGGGGGATGGCCACGCTGCAATCCCTTCTCCTCCATTCTCCTCTCGGGATCTTGGCCATGCAGGCACACGTGCCCGGCATGAGTTTAAGCCACTAGGTCAGGGACTTGAACCGCAGTTGACTACGTGGGAGTCCAGTGACATAGTCATTACACTAACCTGCTGGTCCCAATTGTGCCAGTTTTTATGGAGCTCTGGAATATCACTCCTGGTATTACTAGGATTTACGCACCAGGATCTAGACTCTTTCCTGACCACTTCGGCCAGAATAACAGTTCCCAGGCATCAGTGCACACACAACTCTCTGCTGTAGTCACTCTCCATCCCAGGTCCCTGTGTATTTTTGACACAGCAACCAAAGTTTATCATTTTTTTTTCATGGCATTTCATTTTTTGGTTATTTCCATTTGGAGGAGTTCTTTTATGTAAGAAGAGTTCTTTATCAAAGGTTTAGTAACTGCATTGAGTTTCAGCTTTTTATTTTTTTTAATGTTACTAAATTCTGGTTTCTATGAATCATAATTAATTAAATTTCTAATTGTCTTCTGCCCTTCAATGGTTTCAGTGACAAATCTACAAAGTAAACAAAGATTTCTTTTGCTCTTCACAGGTCTAATTCAGTCCTTTATATCTCTCCAAAAGACACAGAGAAAGAAACTATCTCAATATATCCTAAAAGTGAAAATTAATACATTGAGTCCTCAAAGTATTCTGCAAAATAAATTCATAAATTCTGACTTTTATCTTCAACTCATCACTAAAGGGTGCTGGGTATGTGATCTTAGCTCTCATCTTTGGCACAGATGTAGTATGATAGGTCAGAAAGGTTATTGAACTAATGATTCACTCAGTAAATATTTATTGAGCACATAATTTATGCCAGTCACTGAGTTAGGCATAGGAAGAATAAAACAGTTGTTAGTGTTCTCTTGCTGCTTACGATCTCAAACAAGAGACAAAGATAAAGCCAATGTAGATGGGGAAAATCACCCACATAATAATAGAGATGCAAATGGAAAGGAACCAGGACCCAGAGAAAGAATATATTCTAGACATAGTTTAGATTATAAGATGATATTTAAGTAAAATTTGAAAAATTATTAGAATAAAATTGGTAACAAGTAGATAACAGACGCAAGGAGGGCTGGCGGAACTTGATCATACTTAATTTTTAAAATTCTATTTCCAAATACTCTTCCACCCTTGTTTGCTGAATTCAGGAAAGTCACATTATGTCTCAAATCTGAGCCTTATCTTCTAAAAAATGGAGAAAATAAAATGGAAATAAATGTGAGGAAGCAAATGAATCATCGCATGTTTAAATGTTATGAAAAAATATACAAAACTAAATAAATAGACTTGAGGAGTTTTTATTAGACTAACTTTTGCACAGATAACAATTGTCTTTTCCTTTGATTTTTTTTTGTAGAGGTTCTTTTTTTTTAGTTTTTGTTTTTGTTTTTGTTTTTGTTTTTGTTTTTGTTTTTGTTTTTGTTTTTGTTTTTGTTTGTTTGTTTTTGCTATAGGGTGCTTGCACTTGCAAGCCAGACAGAGACAGAGGCAGAAAGCAAGAAATCACCCCCCAGGGGGGATGGCCACACCACAATCCCTTCTCCCCCATTCTCCTCTCACGATCTTGGGCACGCATGCACACACACCTGCACAGATAACAATTGTCTTTTCCTTTGATTTTTTTTTGTAGAGGTTCTTTTTTTTTAGTTTTTGTTTTTGTTTGTTTGTTTTTGCTATAGGGTGCTTGCACTTGCAAGCCAGACAGAGACAGAGGCAGAAAGCAAGAAATCACCCCCCAGGGGGGATGGCCACACCACAATCCCTTCTCCCCCATTCTCCTCTCACGATCTTGGGCACGCATGCACACACACCTGCACAGATAACAATTATGAACACATAACTAATAATAAATTTGGTTTGTGGGTACCAAAGAGTGGTCATTACAGAGAATAGGTGGTGGTTTCTGGGGGTTGGAGGTAGGAAAATGGGTTTAAAGTTTCAGTTAAGTAAGGTGACTAAGTTCTAGATTTGTAGTACAACATTGAACCTATGGCCAACAACACTGTATTGTACACTTACATTTCGCTGAGAGGTGAGGCCAGGCAGAGGTACAACAATAAAGCACAATGCTTTGTATGGCTGACCCAAATGGAAAGGTTCCAAGTTCACATCCAGGGACTCCCTGAGTATCCAGGCATACATGTGCCCATAATTCAACACTGGCTGAGACTGGGGGTGAATCATGACATCAAGATCCTGTTTAGGGGACCAGAAGATGGCATAATAGCTATGTCACTGGACTCCCATGTAGTCGAATGCAGTTCGAGTCCCAGACCTGGTGACTTAAACTCACACCAGGCATGTGTGTGCATGCCCAAGATCCTGAGAGAAGAATGGAGGAGAAGGTACTGTGGCATGGCCATACCCCCTGGGTAATGATTTCTCGCTTTCTGCCTCTGTCTCTCTCTGTCTTTTTGGCAAGCACATGCACCCTATAGCAAAAACATCTCAAAAAAAAAAAATAGATTCTGTACAGGATACTGTGTCTCTGTCTCTCTGCCTCTCTTGCTCATGGAAGAAACACATAAATGAATTTTGAAATATCTGTTAAGAGAGTACATCTCCTTGTAATTGTTTTTACCACAATAAAATAAAATCTAGGTAGACATCCCCAATTTGACAAAAGATATTTACAAATAATTTAGACTTAATAGTGCACTTAATGATGACACACTGAATATGCTCCATCTAAAACTGGAAACAAGGCACATATTTCCACTCTTCATGCTTATATTCAGCATTATGCTAGAAGCCCTGATTAGCGTGCTAAGGCATACAAAAGAAAAAGTCATCCAGATGTAAAAGAGATCATTCTTTGTACTTCTTAAAAATTTGCAGAACAGTTTCTTATGTAGAAAACCCTTAAAAAACTAGTAGAAATTATAAAAACTTGTCAAGTTGAAAGAAGCAAAGTCTGATTTTTAAAATTGTTATAAAACAACTGTAATCAAGACAGTAACAAAAGAAAAGACAATTGCATCAATAGAACAAAATAGAAAACAGAAATAGACTCATTATCTATTGATATTTGACCAAGGCACCAAGGTAATTCAATGAGGGAAGAATCAAGTGTTCAAGAAATGGTGTAAGAAAGATTACATTCCTATTAAAAATTATTTTTAAAGTGACTTTAACCTATATCTAATTAGTAAAAAATCAGAAGTCTAAGCATAAATGCTTAAATACATATGACATCAAATTTCTGATCTCTAGGAATCAGCAAAAAAATCCTTTCAGAGGATAAAAATATAAAAACAGCAAAAACTAAACACTATAAAAATTTTAAAATGTATTAATTGGATGTCTGTCTATGTAAACTTAAGTTGCTATTATTATCCGAAAATGAGTAAGCAAGTTTTTCTGTACTGCTTAATTGATGCAAACTTGTATAAACAGATGTTGACTGGAACTCTGCATGTTGTTCAGAAATTATGGGTAAGTAACAAAATTAAGAAAAACATAAGGCCCTACATACCCTAAATTCTAGAATCAGAGAGATCTTAGGACTACTGACTTCTTAGGGGGACTCGCCCTTCCCTTCCTGCCCAAGTGAATATAAGGAACACTGGGAGGAGTGAAAAATTGGTGAGCTTCCTGGAGGCCAAGGAAGAGAGAGTCCAGAAGAGTGTCTCCTATAGAATAGAAGCTCCTCCAAGGAAAGGCACCTATATTCTCTTTCCTGCCTCAACAACATGGCTCATTCTGTGGAGCCCCAGAGAGGACCATATGTGAGTGTCCTTGGAAGAGCCCTCTAAGAGACTAAGAGCACATGATCATATTATTCTCAAACCTTCCAATGCCACAATGGAGATTAGAGGATACTTCCTCACACATGGCCACTGAAATTGGAAGGCACACCTGAATATAAAGACTCCCGCCTACTCCTTGCCTAGGCCTGTTGGATGTAGCCCAGTGCAGCTGTTTGAGAGTACTGCCGCATAGCCTGAGATAAACATAGAGGGAGTTGACACCATATCAGCATTCTGTGCACCTCAGGAGGAACATGAAAATAACACATTGATTCTAATGGAACTACTTGAGGAGAGACTTGAAAGAGGAGGACAGCGTGGCTATCCAGTCCCAGCTAATTACTGGGATGGCCAATGTGAAGAAAATATTTAGGATATGCACCTGTGGAACAGCTAATGGCTCCTATAGAAAAGGGAGCCCTCTGTCCCTCTGAAGAAGTTGACAGGCACTAGGTTGAGTTAAACAAGAAAACTAAAAACACTATCTACATGCAGACTTTACATGGATCTCCTCAATGTAGTGACCACCAAAAAAAGACAAAAGGTACACTCTGCTTTCACCAATATAAAGACATTCACATTCAAAGACTTCTGTTATCCATATCTTCTCTTCCTGCCACCATATTGGAAAAGCCAACACCTCTTCTAAGAGGGAGAAGGACAAGGTGTGAGACCACATTTCCTCCTTTCTCCCTAGTATTCAAAGAAGATGGAGAGGAGAGGAGTTTTGGGTTGGGTTTGGAATTTGTAAATAAATGTTTTAAACAAAAATAATTTGATATTCATTTCAAATAAGTTTGACCCAGTCAAATAGCTTGAGAAAACTTTGAGTTGCGCTAAACTTTTTATACTGCCCATTATTGAGGAGATAAAAAAATTTTTAAAAATTTCATACTTCAACTCATATAAGTGCAGCCCTTAATAAACCTGTCGTATACTTCAGTGTAATTTTACAGTAAATTTGGTGAACTTTAAACTCAAATCATAATAAACTATATATGACATTATTTAAATTAGGCATTAAGAGCCATAAGCTCAGTTAGACTCTCGGTACGTATTAAAGGAGAGTTGCCTCAAACTGTCACTCGACTAGCAATCTGAATTATGCAAATAATTATTTTTGCAGGGAGACTTTTTGACATAGCAGATTATAGGAGTTAGAAAAATTTAGAGATGGTGACTTCAGAGTTTCTCTGAGTAAAACTCCATGAAAGTAACTCCATGAAACTAACTTTTAAAAGATACTCCACTTGCAATCATTATACTTGACTTCCCCATAAGGAATAATTTAGTTCCATGATGGCTAGCTTTTTTGATCACTTTCAAATGGAGTCTTTTATTTAATCTAAAATCAATCAAACTCATCATAAATATTGAGATTGATTTTTGAGGCCACAAGTCTAAATTAGGAAGCCTGCTTCAGTTCTTGAAGGGTTTAAATGCACTTTGCATTTCAATATGTAAACTTATTGCACTAAAATCATAATCATCAAAGGGAAAATTGAAATTTTTCATCTATTCTATGATGAATTATACAATTAAGTCAAAACTTAGAAAAGTTCCCATATCTTCTGTTATGGACACACATCAGAAAGTGAGATTGGAAACCAACAGTTAGCGTAATGGCTGTGTCGCTGGACTCCCACGTAGTCAACCGTGGTTCGCGTCCTGGACCTGGTGGCTTAAAACTCACGCCGGGCGCGTGTGCGTGCGTGCCCAAGATTCCGAGAGGAGAATGGAGGAGAAGGGATTGCGGTGTGACCATCCCCCCTGGGGGGTGATTTCTCACTTTCTGTCTCTATGTCTCTCTCTGTCTGTCTGACAAGCACTGCACCCTATAGCAAAAACCTCTCCAAAAAAAAAAAAAAGAAAGAAAGAAAGAAAGTGAGATTGACCAGATATTGAGAAATGAGTAAGTGAACTTTTCAGTTGAGGATAAAAGTTGATATGCCCAGCTACATTGTCAAGTGTGAGATAATCAGCTGCTGTAAATTAGCAGATGAGCCTATGTTTTGTATACAGGGATATAATTAGTAGATCTAGCTTGTGTCTGTTTCTATATGTTCAGCAAAATATGTTTATGAAGTCATATTAACAAAAATCTTCCAGCTGAGTCCACTGCCAAGAGCTTGTTTCTTTAGCATGCCATGACCCCAGTGCATCCTCTTGGAAGGTGCTCTCCTTTGTATTTGTGGAGAAAGTCTGATCAGAAGTGATCTTTTCACTAATTGGTTCTATAATTGCTTTTCTGTAGCATGTGTTAACACAGTTTACATCTAGGAGACACCAAGGCTGAATGAAAACTAGAGAAAATCAAGTCCATCATCTGGGTGGTTTGTGTCATGAGACTATAAACCGAGGCTTGCTGTGGTGAGGGATCTAAGTCCAGTCCACCTCTAGAGTAAACAAATGTGTAATGTATTTATTTTAGAAGAATGTATATTTTCGTAAACATACTTAGGTTACAAATGTTTTATCTCCTGCAGTTGCCATTTCATTTGTCCATTTGTCTCCCCCCTCTGTCCCTTGTCAGTTGTGGTACATTAGGAGTTTCCAAACCACAATCCATCCTGTGATTGCAGTCTGGGTGCACACATGTCTACTCAGCCAGCAGCAAAGAAGAGTACACAGTATTGACTCTGAGTAAGTAAGACACCTAGTTCAGTCCAACTATTACATACGTTTTGAAATAATGGTAAGAGGAAAAAAGAGCTCCCATCATCTGGAGGGATGGTCTATCTGAAATTACTGTTTTATTTGGTCTCTCAGCCTTGGCTTATTATAAACATAAAAAAAAGACAAAAGAAGAGGAGCCTGGATATATTTTTTTCCCATATCCAAATTTTCCTAAGAGAACAATGGAATCAACCTTTTAAAATCCTATACTCTGTTAGGAAAAGATACTTCTTTGGTTCTCTTGACTAAAAATAGGTTTTCTTTCCCAGGCAAGGTTAACAAAGAAGCAGTCTCAGGAGGAGCAGACATAGAACTGTTAAAGGAGAAAACGTGTAGGAGACCTGTCTTGCAAGTCAGCCACATGGATGTTGGCGATCAAAGGGTTCAAAGATGTCCTGAAATCTAACCTAGGCCATCTACAGAACAGCACAACCAGGCTAATGACCCACATTCAGCAGTCATTCAAGAGACTGGAAATATAAGCATGAACTGAATTTTAGTCGTATTTATTGTTTATATCCTTGTGGAACTTAATGTTTAATCTCCACACAACTGGAGATTTTTCACAGTCTTTTTTTTTTTTTTTTGGTGCCTTTATGTTTTGTTTTCCATGAATGACACTGGTGTTTTTCCTTTTCTATCCTTCGGCACAGTTACAAGAAAATCGTAGGTCCCTGTTAGTTGCTTTTTAAGTCCAGTTTCCAAGTTCGAAACAGGATAAAGTAAATAGTGAGGTATTGGATTACAAAATGGCAATAGGTCAGTCATCAATTATGGGGCAGCAACTGGTAAAAAGCAGAAGATAAACAACAAACGATAAAGTGCCATTTTTTTTTCTTCTTTCTTTAGCATCTTGCTGTAGTAATTAGCTTATGAGGGTCATTTTTAAGTCCCGCAGTGTAATACCACCCAGGCCAACAGGGTTTGGGATTCCTGAGTCATCCTATCACTTGCCATGTGGCTGTAACGAAGGCTGTAAGTAGGAACTTAGATTTCTGCAAACAATTTTTATAGATCATATTGACTTAAAAAATCTATCAGTTAGAGAGAAACCACTAACAGGAAAGTTTTATTCTTTAACTCAGAAAAGTTAGCTAAATCATGTGGTATCAGAGTAGTACTTATGTGAGAATCTACACATACCTCAGAGTTTCTATATTTTTTCTATAAACTTGTCCATGAAGAAGAGGATGCCTTTCACTTTCCTAAATTACACTGGGAAAAAAAAAAAAAGAGAAAGATTAAGGGGAAACCAAAGTCTATTCATTTATTAACATGGCTTTATTATACTTCCTTTGTTTTGAATAAACTTGCTAATCCCTATCGTAATGGATGTTACCAAACCTAGTGAGTCACCATAACTAAATGACCTCTGTCGGCTTAGGAATCAAAACAGACATGGTTTAGAGGACAGACCACATTCTGCAAATAATTTTTTAAAAGGTGGTTCCATAAGAAAAGCAACACTGATATATTTTTCTTATTGCAAAATGGAAAAAGAGAATCCATTTCAATGAGTATCTATTTCAAGTAGAAAAATCATGCACTGAGGTCTAGTTTAAAAGACAAATGAAAATATTGACAAGCTACTCATAGCAAACCTATTTTATTTGTAGACCAGCAGTTAAGAAGGAGACAGACATCATACTCCTGCTACCATCTTATTTTAAAATTTCTTTGAGTGCTTTTCCTTCCCATGAAATAATGTGTCATAATTATAACCAGCAAGTCACTGATTACTATGAAAATGTTACTCTGTTATTAAATCAAGAGCAATAATGCCTTCTATGCCTGTAGCTGCTTAAAACTGGAAGGATCCTCTCTGTGTGTGTAGAATGAGGGTGTCATCAGTTAGAGACCCAGGAAAGGGGTGCTAAGCATTAGTGGACCTTTTAAAATGGCAAAGATAATTTGCTTGCCTGTCAAATTGGCAGGGTACAGTCACTCAGAAAATTTGTCCAGGGTGTAAAGATCTGGCAGTAATTTCCATGAGATTCAGGATCTGCCTAGCAAAGAAGTTATTGGACCCCATTCTTTAATTATTTGAATGTAATAAGGAAACTAAATACAACTGACCGATGGCTGGCCCAAAGTCCCCTGCCATTCTTTTGGTGTCTTTCATTCATATATAAATTTATTTGTTCCTGCTGCCACTTATAAATGAATATACCTTGTGGTTGTGTGTATTCACTGAGAGTTTGTTGAATTAGATGATCTGTTTGTTCATGACCTTATTATTTTTTTTTCATGTACTGATAACCCTTTAAGATATATATAAAGGAAAAACTTAAGAGTAGGCTATTAGGTTAGAAAGAAACTGTGAGCATTTCCTTCCAAAACAATGAAGTCATTTCTCCCTTTTGCACTATCACAGCATCATAAACCTCTCCTTTTAGCTATCATTTTTCATATATATATTTTTACGTATTTGTATATTTCTTTGATAAAGCCATCAGCAAGGCACAGCACATGGGCAGACAGGTACACAATTCAGTCATGTGCCACATAGGGACATTCTGGTTAATGATAAACTGCAGAGATGCCAGTGATCCCTTAAGATTATAATGGACCTGAGGCCAGCAAGTGGCCTGATGGTTAAGGCTCTGGACTCCCTCAAGACTGACTGTGGATTTTAGTCCTGGCCTCGGCAGCTTGAAATTCACTCTGGGCTCTTGTACATGTGTGCCTAAAATACCAAGAAGAAAAGGGAGGAGAAGGGATTCTCGTGTGACCATCTCCTCTGGGGGCGATTTCTCACTTGCCTTCTCTCTCTCTCCAGAGAGCAGAGAGTATATGTGCTCTATGGCAAAAAGAAAAAAGAAAGAAAGAAAGAAAGAAAGAAAGAAAGAAAGAAAGAAAGAAAGAAAGAAAGAAAGAAAGAAAGAAAGAAAGAAAGAAAGAAAAGAAAGAAAAGAAAGAAAGAGAAAAAGTAAATATAATGGACCTGAAAAATTCCAATTGTCCAGTGAATTGCAGTCCTCCTAACATCAGAGTGCAACACATTATTCACACGTTTATGGTGATGCTGGGGTGAACAAACCTGCTACACTGCCAGTCATACAAAAGCACAGCACTTATTTCTGCTAGAGAGGGAGGATGTTCAGTATTTATTAAGTGGAGACGTACAGCATTTGTCTGGTAAAACTCTTACACGTAAATCAGAAATTATATATATATATTTTTAAAAAGATAGTACATGTAATTATGTACAGTACATAACACTGGATAGTCATAGTCTTTTTTTTAAAGTAAAGATAATTATATATAGTACACAATATTGATCATGAAAATAAATGACTATGTTGCTGGTTTATGTATTTACCATACTGTTTATCATCATTTTAGTGTACTTCTACTTATTAAAAAGTTTCCTGCAAAACAGCATGAGGATTTGTGCCAACAGCCACCTCATGCAAACTGTGTTTATCGAGTCTCTTATTTGCATATTTTCTGCTGTGTTTGACTGAATCTCACGTTGTATGGTGCATGGTGACCCTGCCCAGTGGGACAATATGAAAAGACAAAAGACAGTGCTAGGATGATCCTGACACCATGAGGCATAGGCTAGTGAGTTTGTTTGTGTCTTAGATTCTTTACAACCTTATTTATTTTTTCCATGAAGGAGAGAGCTAAGCACCCCCACAGGATCGTGACACTGCAGTTTACCCCAGACTTCAGCCAGCTCCAGATCACGAGCAGGTATTTGCCCAGTGTACTCAGAGAAGTCTCTGGGTTTGAACTGGGAAACTTCCTGAGTGGGATTACCTTGAAAAACATCATGTTTTGTGACCAGTAGTTGGCATCATGGCTATGTTACTGGACTCCCCCTATTACTGTTCGAGTCCCAGAACCAGTGGCTTAAATTCATGCTGGGTGCGTGTGTGTGCATGCCCAAGATCCTGAGAGGAGATTGGAGGAGAAGGGATTGTGGCATGGCCATCTCCCCGGGGGTGATTTCTCGCTTTCTGTCTCTCTTTCTTTCTCTGTCTGTTTGGCGAGCGCACATGCCCCATAGCAAAAATCTCTCAAAAAGTAAAAAAGAAAAACATCATGTTTTATCTCTGTGCTAGCATCAGATCCCTATGTGTTTTAGCTTTACACAAAAAAGGATTTTATTTTTAAGTTTATTTATTTCATCCAGAGAGAAGGAAAGAGGGAGAAAAAGAGAGACAGGCTTTGCCCAACAGCATTACTATGCCACAATCCTACCCCAGCCCTGGCCAGCCAGGGTCACTAGCACACGCATGCCTGGGGTCTATGATAGACCACAGGATGCAAATGTGAAACCTTCCCATAAGGGAAGGCCATAAGGCCTTGGCATTGAGGAACATTGTGTTATGTCCGTGCCACTGTCACTGGCCTTAATAATAATTTTTTAAAAAGTCAAAAACATTAAAAACTTACAGAATAATATGTAAAGAAAGAATTGTTATTTTCATACAACTTCACAATGTGTGTTTTAGACTTAGTGTTATTACAAAAGAGTCAAACATTCAAAAAATTAAAAGTTGATTAAATAAAAGTTACAGAAAGCTAAGACTGATTTATTATTATACGAAGAATTCTCAATGAATTTAGTGTAACCTAGGTGTGCAGTGTTTGCAAGGTCTGCAGTAGTGTACAGTAATATCCTAAACCTTTGCTGTCAGTCCCTGCCTCACACAGAGCTACTTTCTGTCCTGCAGCTCCAAGCATGCTAAGTGTCCTACACAGGTGTACCATTTTTAATCTTTTGTACCATACTTTTACTGGACCTTTCCTGTGTATAGATACACAAATACTGACTGCCATGTAATCATTGCCTACAGTCTTAATACAGAAACATGTTACATAGGTTTATAGCTTAGTATCAATAGGCTATACCATACAGCCCAGGTATATACTAAGATACCATTAAAGTTTGTGTAGTATTCTCTATGCTATTTATATAGTGATGAAGCCATCCAACCTGTTCCTCATTACACACTTTTGCTTTTACTTAATAAAATATCCTTCACGTGCACTATTAACAAAGAAAAATAAAAACTATAAAGTTCCACTTGCCCAGGATACATTTGGAATCTTTGCCCACCTGTGGGACTTTCACATTTCTTTGTATTGTCCTTGACCTTAAAAGTTTGCTAAGCAAATCAATTATGTGAGCAAGTTTCCAGGAAATGTAAACAGTATCTCAGAGAAGGTTCAACGTACAAAGGTCAAAATATTTTCAAAATATTTGTGAGGCAGGAGATGGAACTTAAAGACTACACAAGTCATTACACTTTAGTCTAATTCACAAATCTATAGGCGTCTTAGATAGCATTTCCACAACAGTGGCCTACAGTTATTTCACGCCACAAAGAGTGGTAAAGTTACATTTCAGGAAGCATTTGATCTGGATTTGGGGGGTCTTTTCTTTAGTTGGTCTGAGTTAAGGAAGTTTCAATGCATATTTATTTAGGTATATGAAAATAATTCTCAAAGGAGGAAGGAAAAGAACAAACAATCATAATCAGTTGATGTATACAATCTGGGTCAAATGGATTCCAGTTTTGTATGTTGGGCCTCTGAAAAAGAGAACGTTAAAAATGAGCCTGGAGGGGTCGGCAGGTGGTGTGGTGGTTAAGTGTGCTGGACTCCCACATAGCCAGCTGCAGTTCAAGTACCAGACCTGGTGGCTTGCTTTCTCACTTTCTCTCTTTTCTCTCTCTCTCTCTCTCTCTCTCTCTCTCTCTCTCTTCTCTCTCTCTCTCCCCTCCTTCTGGTCAAATTTAAATAAATGAATAAAGTTAAATAAAATAATTCTTGCCAAAAATAAAAATAAAAATGAACCTAGAGCCCAGCTGTGATGACCCACAGGTAGCACAATCACTTGGGAGGCTGGAAGCCACATGGGAAGAACAGGTCCAGTTCCTGGGCCAACCTGACGGTACATATGCCTGTAATTCCAGCTAATTGAGAGACTGGGTCAGGAAAATTGAAACAGGGAGATCCTGTAGTAAATACGACCTTTGTCTCTTTCCCTTTCTCTTGCTTTCTTCCTCCCACCTTCATAAGAGAAGAAAAGCATAATTAGTCCTATGATCTAGTGGCTAAGAGAGCTGAATTCCACATGACCAATGACATGGATCAGATCCCAGCCCTGTGGCTTGTCAAACAGGCCTGGCCCGTGGACATGTGTGCCCCAAATCCCAAAAGGGTGGAGAAGTGGAGAAGAGAACAGTGAGACCACACCCTGTCTTCTCTGTCTTTCGCTGGTAAGCACACATACCATCCGGCAAACACATAAACAAGAAAGAACCTAGATTTAGAATGATCCTGTCAAAAAATATTTTGAGAGTGGAGCCACCCCAGTTCTATAGATTCACACCTCTCCAGTAGCCTCATAAGTGTGCTTGGCGATGCTAAAAGTGCGGAAGTTTGGAAACAGCTGCATGAGAGCACTGACTTCCAGGGCAGCGCGTCTTCACATGAGGACTATGTACCCATACACACACAAATGAAAGCAGGATCTTGTACACAAATGAGCGTCGGAACCTTCCTAACATAAATACCTGAGACCGGGGGTACTTAAGAAAATAGGAGTGTATCTTTGACTCCCAATTCTGGTGGCTGGGAAGCCGAGATAACAGAAGAGGGCGGAAAGCAGAGCAGAGCGCAGTCCGTGTCTGCCTGGCTTTCTCTCTGTTGTTCTGGTCTCAGTTCTTCTGTGAATAAACCTGGCATAACTCAATTCAGGAGGCCACTTCCTGGTAACTGTCACACCCAAAGGTGACATCTTGGGACACTAGGAAGGAATTAAGTGGTCACTTAACCCCTTATAATACAATCAAGTCTGAACCAAGAAATATTTGGAGACATCCAAATTTATCAACATGAACTTTTAGGTGACTATTATTCAAATCATACAGCAGGTAAGCAAAGAATTTAGAATAGATGATAGATAGATAGATAGATGATAGATAGATATAGATACACACACACACACATAACAATTTAGCCAACAAAAAGGCCTGTAGATTTATGAGTTAGACTGAAGTATAATGGATAGCATAGTAGTTAAATTCAATTCCATGCATTCCAAGTATTTTTAAAAGATGTTGACCTTTGTTCAGTTTCCACTTTCTATTTTGTAAAGACTTAAGAACATGTTATGCAGAAGTACATGGATATAAAATAAAAATAAATAAATATATGTTATAAGATGCTAAAAGGTTTAATCCTTGAGTAGGCAGTCAAAAGTAGACCCAGAGCATAGTAAGTACCCATCTGATATTTGGAATACAATCCATTGTGTCTGGGTACACATACTTACAAATGGATATAGTCTTCTCAGCAAAAGAGAACATAGAAAATATGTCAAGAACTTGAGTGAATCATTAGAACTTTATAACCTTCTTTAAAAAGAACATTAAAGTTATTGGGACCAGCAGTTAGCGTAATGGCTATGTCGTTGGACTCCTGCGTAGTCAATCGTGGTTTGAGGCCCAGACCCGGTGGCTTAAAATTCAAGCCGGGCACATGTGTGTGCATGCCCAAGATCCCAAGAGGAGAATGGAGGAGAAAGAATTGCGACGTGGCCATCCCCCCTGGGGGGTGATTTCCTGCTTTCTATTTCTCTGTCTCTGTCTTTCTGGTGAGCGCACGCATGCGCCCTGTAGCAAAAACCTCTCCAAAAAGATATATAAATAAATAAATCATTAAAGCTATTAAATCTATGTCCACCATAAGCATGTTCTGTGAAAGATGTCAGAAAGGTTTAAAGGGCTTGTTACTAAGGAAAGTACCTATTCTCAACCCACATAGAGACAGGCGATGAAGAGCAAATAAAAAGAGTAGTTACTCTGGAGGGGGAAGAAATCAAACAATGGAAGTCAACAAGGATTTAGGTTCGGACTGTCTAACACGGAGGAACCATCCGCGTGGGGAGCTGCAGGGACATTTGGAAATTTACAGTTGGTGGAGCAGGCTTGTAAGCATCACCTCATTTAGCAACTTCACATGCAGTCCCCAGTCACAAAGAGTCCTATTCTCCATAACTGGGTGAAATTGACTTCAGCTGTCCCGGGTAGCAGGCCTTGATTGGAAGCCTAGGGAAAATATCCTGGGAGCCGACAGAGTAAGATCTTCCCTTTGTTATTTCCCCCCGTCTGTGTGTGTTGTACTCTGCCTTCGATTTAAGACAAAAATAAATAAAAAGGGGACTATAATTGAATTAAGAACAGCAAGTCCCAAACTGTGCAGTTCTTCACGTGAGACCAAAAGAAGATTTGGTTTTGATCTTAGAGTAACCAGATGCCTCACTTTTAGCAGATCACTCAGTCAAAAACAAAAACAAAAATACTGAGTAACAAAATTAAGGGGGTAGGTAGAAACAACAAATGTTTCTCCTTTTCCAAGTATGGGTACAGAAAGATTCCCTTCTCTGATCTGGATGTAAGTTTATTTGCATTGTTTGTGGAGGGGGAAGCAAGTCAGGATGCAGGAAGAAAAGACAAAGAGAAAGTTCAGGTAGGTTTTAGCATATATCATTTGCTGTTATTTTGTAAAGTTGAGAAAAAGAAAGCAAATTCTACCAATAATTTGAGTGTTGTGAAATAGCATTTCATATGAAATGAATATTTGACTTACTTTTGTCACCTCTTAAGATACATATTGCTATTTAACATGGCTTCGCATGCTTTATACTGTAAGATTCTTAGAATTATTTACCTCAGAGACCCTAGTCATTGGGATGCTTACCCAAATGCAGTGCTACCATATGTATTTTTTTTTTTACAGGCCACTGTGTTCATTTCAAGATTACATAATAGCATGAGGGGGAAATTTTTCTTTTTGAGAACCAAAGTGTCTCTGACTTTATGTTGTTTACTTCTTACCACTAATCACAGTTCATCTTAAAAGTTCCAAACAAGAAATCTCTACCAAAAGAATTCTTAGAAGAAGAAGGAGGAGAGAGAGGAGGAGGAGAAGGAAAAGAAGAAGAAGAGAAGAAGAAGAAGTAGAAGAAGAAGAAGAGGAAGAAGAAAAGAATCTCGCAGCAGTAAAATGTGAGGCTCTGACCCACAAGAGAAGGTTCTGGGTTCCTACTCAGGAGGACAGAGCTGGATTGATGCATCAAGACCCCACTGGGGGAACTCCCTTTTAGTCTCTGTCACTCATAGACGAATGAAATAAAAGGACAGTGAGATGTACTCCAAGTTCTATTTTTTAAAAAAGTGGACAGCTCACAAGGTACTTCCGCCCTTTATGTGCTCTCAAAGTTCTTCCAGTACACATGCCGCAAACCAAAGGACCCCAGGTTCCTTTATGAGCAACTGTCAAAAACTTATCTGGAAGGCACAGCTGATGCCTGGCTATTGTGCTTGGTTTCTGAACCAATGTTTTATGGATGTGAAATCAGATGAAATATGTACATGAGGTTTTCACCCAGATAGTCCCTTCTAAGTATTGCCAAGACATTATATGCTTGCGCCTTTTACCATATTGCTTAAATAAATAAACTGAGGTTCAGAGCAAACTTGACACTAAAGCATGCTATATTTGTACTTGGTCAAAATCTCACACACGGCACTTAGCTCTGTGTGTGTGTGTGTGTGTGTATGTGTGTGTGTGTGTGTTCCTGTTTATTTAGAGTTTCCTTTCCTAGTTTTCTGAAATCTAGTCTCTTCACTTGGAAGCAGAATAGGGTACTTGCTGTCCATTAAATTTTGTCTGATGGTCCAAATTTTATGGCCAAAATTAATTTGTAAACACTGACAATACAAACTACTATCAGTGATTAGCCACTGTAAGAGGTTGTTCTTATTTTCATTTTCTTTGATAGGGGCCTGCAGATGGCATGGTGGTTAGGGTGCTGTATTTCCACAGGGTTGACTGCAGTTTGAGTCCCAGACCTGACAGCTGAGACTCACGCTGGGCATATACACCATGGCCAGAGTCCTGGGAGGAGAATGGAGAAGAGATTGTGGCATGGTCATCCCCCTGAAGGGTGATTGTTCACTTTCTGTCTGTCTCTGTCTCTCCAACAAGGGCATGTGCCTTAGAGCAAAGCATCTCTTAAATTTTTTCTTCTTTGACAAAAGGTATCATGAATAGACCTGAGAGCACCCCCAATAGTCTTGATGTAGTGATGCACCCCCACAAACCCTAGATTTTCTTTTTAAGGAAATGGCTTCTAACACAGTGTTAACTTAAAACAGTTGCTAAAAATAGATCCAATTGTAGCCTCAGCCATATTCCCTTTATATTTTTGGCCACCATTATCTGTTCCATGGCATCTGTCAGGTTTATCTCCTAGGACGTCCACTGTCTATTTTTTCAGTGAAATTATGTGGTTTTTTTGTCCTGTTTATTTATTTATTTATTTATTTTTGCAGTCTTTCAAGCATTGTTCTGTGAAAGTCAATAGTAACTTTACAGATGGTAGTCAACTGTTTAGTTTGTAATATATCACATTTATATGTTATAATGAAGTGCTTAGAATGGAATTGAAACTCAACATTCACTCACCGATCTTTATACAATCCCTAGACCTTAGGTATCATGAGTCTTTTTATACTGATATAATGTATGAGCAAATTGTTTAATGTACATCTCTCTCTCTTTTTTTATTTTTTTATTTTTATTTTTTTTATGGAGAGAGAGAGGTGCCCCTGACAAGGGCTTACTGCAGTGCAGTCCCCTTGGCCTTCCAGCCTGCCAGGATTGTGGATGTGTCAGGGGTGTTCGTGTGACCTGGACCCTGAACCTGGTCCAGCCCCCTGTACCCTGACGCAGGGTCCTGCTCCCTGAGCCACTGCAAGTGGGCTTGGCATACATCTTAAACAGAACAGAGCAAAATGTCTTCAAGCCCTGGGTAGGCAAAAGATTGCCAATCCTAAATTTGGTGACTTAATAAAACATAAACTTTACTTCATGTAAGATAGAAAGTTGAGCAAAGACTCACAGATTAGCACACTGCTCATGAAGCCTGTCAGTAGCTTTGGGTAAACCACTTCCTCTCTTGTCTGTCTTTACAGAACAGATTAATTAGTTACTTACTTTTCACTTCACGTTGTGTTGTGTAAATCTGGGCTAATGGTGTCATGTCTAGTGAATATGAATGCAGTTGGAAAAGTTAACAGGGAAACAAAACTCAGTACTTCTTTCTATTCCAAGGTCTGCTTTGAACTGGCTGGAGCTCCGATAGTCCTATGAATTTTATTTCCTCTAAACCTCTCAGGCAAGTTTTAAAGATATTCTTAAATAGTTAATATAGGGATTTTTTAAAACACATACACACATATAGGTAACTAAGTTACTAAGTAAAAATAATAAATAGAACATGAACCTCATCACAAGCAATAAAAAAATTAGTATTTTCACAGGCATATATATATATTTTTTGGGGGGGAATTTTTTTTCTTGCTATAGGGAGTGTGCACTTACCAAAGAGACAGAGAGAGATGGAGAGAGAGAGAGAGGGAGAAATCACCCTCAGGGGAAGAATGACCACACCACAATCCCTTCTCCTCCATTCTCCTGCCAGAATTTCAAGCACACATGCACATGCACCCAGTGTGAGTTTCACGGGACTTAGACTGTGGTTGGCCATGTGGGAGTCCAGTGCCTTAACTACTACAACACCTTCTGGCCTCCAGGCATATATAATTTTAATCTTTTTTATTTAACATTATTATTTAATTTTTTATTTAACATTTATTATTTAAAAATAACTTTTCTGGCAAGCTAGGTGGCATGGTGGTTAAGGTGGCTGGATCCCACCTAGCCAACTTCATGGTTCAAGTCCTGGACCGAACAACCTAAAAAACACACTAGGCATGTGTGCATGGGTGCCCAAAATCCTGAGAGGAGAATGAAGGGGAAAGGACCGTGGCATGGCTATTTCCCTGGGGGGTGCTTTCTCACTTCCCTTCTTCCTCTCTGTCTCTGTCTGGTGAGCACACGGAACCTATAACAAAAATTAAAAAGCAATAATACATAAATAAGTAAAAGTTCCATAATGTAAGTGTACCAATATTTTTTGAACTAGACAAGCCAGGGTACCACACGCTGGATGCTGCTACTCCTTAGGCTGAGGCCACGTGACCAGTTTGGGTTTGATTATCGGCCCGCTCTGAAAATGCTTGGCACAATGGCATACTCCTGTCGTCTTGGCTATTCCAGAGGTTGCGATGGAAGGTCGCGAGCTCAAGGTCGGCATAGGCAACATGGCAAGACTCAGGGCTGGCTTTAGTGATGCCTGGGATTACAGTCGCTTGGGAGACGGGAAGATCCTAACTGAATGAAATTGGGTCTGAAAAATGAAAACAAAATCATAAAGCACAATCCCCAATGCACAGTTTATGGAACCAATCCCTACTTTAATTAATTTTTGAACTTTATTTATTTATTTATTTATTTATTTTAATTTGATCAGAGAGGGATGGGGCAGGGTGAGGGGAGGGAGTAGAAAGCAAGTCCTGCCAGGTCTGGAATTCATACTAAGGTCAGTCATGTGGGAGTACCCCTCCCCTAAACACCATGCCACCTGATGGTACCCCTTTTATTAACTTTATTTATTTTTTTATTTAAATTTGATCAGAGGGCAAAGAGAGAAAGAGAGAGAGAGAGAGAGAAAGTGCAAAAGCAAGCCGGCAGGTCTGGGATTCAAACTGCGGCCAATCACTACTTCAAATTTAGCTTTTTGATGGTTTTCGCTATTAAAACCAACATGCAAAGAATAACCTTATGAAAACAGCTATTATGACATACTTAATTAGTAATTGAGATAAGTATGCTCTAGCATACGTAAATTTGTTCTGAAACATTTGTACAAATTCTCCTCCCAACAGCTATGTCTGAGGATGTTCAGTCCTCTGCTCGCTAGCTATCACTTATTAGTACTGTTAAAAATCAAACCAGCAATGACCCCTGTCTGAAGGCATTTCTTTCGCTCACAAGAAAAGTACATGGGACATTCAGGTTGCTCTGGTTCTGGAGAAAGGAGAACATTTTAGAAGCAGACCTCTTTGAGCTGGGAGCATGCAGGGGTGGAGTTGAGGGCAGGGAAGAGTACAGATCTCTATTTGAATCAAAATAGGAAAACATCACAGGATGCTGACATTCCCAAAGACTATGGCCTGGGCACTGAGGCAGAATGCTCTTCCAACAGCTACTTACTAACAGGTGTGATAAAAACTTAAACCCTCTGCAAGTCTCTGCAACGTAATGCCAATTAATGGCAATGACAGCAAATGAATGGTTAGACAGATCGGTATGGAAGTCAAATGTCTACACCCTGTGTACCCTCAGTCCTGTTCATCCGAGGATTGAGCTCTCCTTTATTCCTCAAATAGCCAGGTTTGTGTTCCCATTCCATTCGCTGCAATAATTCTCAAGGCAATGCCCGTTTCTCTGTCTCTTCTTAAGGGATTGCAGTTTGTCCTAGTTACCTCTTTTTTTTATTTTGCCCTTTCATCGTAGTGTCTACAACGAATGTCACGATTCAGCTTCTATTTCCTCCGGTTTATTGGCCAATATCACATGAAAGTTAGGCTTTCCCAGTAAACACTGTAAATGGAAAATGAAAGAATGGCGCAACACAAGAAAGAGGCCGATGCTAATATTATCAATACCCTAAATATTCATCGATCAATCTTCGTCATGGAACTTTTCATTGATTGTAACCAGGTAATGTTGAGATGGGTCTGGAGGGGTGTATTAGAGTTAGAGCAGACTTGGCAAAATAGCATTTTAGTCATAAGTATTTCGAGGACACAACGTAATGGAAGAGCCAATGGTAGTGATTATGTTGGTAGTCATGGTGATGGGGACAAAGCTAGAAAATGGGCAAGGGAAGCATGTAAAACACTATATGTATCATGTTAGATATTCAGAATGTATCTTGAGGTTGATGTGGATTTGCTGGGAAGTTTTGAGTAGGAGTTTGGTATGATTAGATTCTCAGGTAAACAATGGACCCCAGAAGTAGCATGGACGATACTGACCCTGTTATCTACCCAGAAATCATAGAACTAATAAGGAAGCTAAGGTTATAGTGCTAGAAAATAAATAAATTAAGAAAAAACAACTATAAACAAGAACCATACCCCAAAGATGTGACAAGCAGCTTCAGAGATATTTAAGTGGATGAATTCATGAGCCTTGATCTTGTCATAAAGAAATATGAAGCATTATAAATAATTGTTGTTTAAAGTTCAGGCTCGATGCCTTCAGAAATAGTTAGCAGTTTGCAAGTTCCTTATGTAAGGTAGATTTCTGCATTTTAAAAAATGTATTTAGAAAAATGATCAGGACAGTAGTCTCTTCATTAGAGGTCTGTTGATATTTATGATGAAGTCTAAGAGGAAAAAAAAATTCCTTATGGCCTTTTTTTCCCTTCTGTTTATGCCCTTTAAACTGAATCCAGATCTAACAATTTCTGGCTATTATGTAAGAGGGAAAGCATAAAAGCATTTTGCCAAAGCCACCCAAATGATACATCTTTTGGGAGATCTACCCTTAAGTGGCCAAGAGAAAGAAAATCAGAGAGCAATGCTTTTAAGTAGATGAGACACAAGAAGCAGATCAAACGTTTTGGATTGAAGTTAGTGCTGTCAGCTCCTTCAAATACTTGACTTGCATTATAAAGATCTGTAGTACAGACTTGAAGGCGGAACCGGGTTCTAAATTTGGAACCCTAGCAGGAAATTATTGTAGTGCTGTGATTAATTTATGCAAAAGTAGAATCATACCAAATCATGGGATGGACTCAAAGCTGAGCTCGCTTGTAAGCCTTTGCAGTTTCCAAGGTTAGTTTTCAGGTCATCAGACCCTCTTCTTTGAAGAGTAAGTTTGTGGGTCATCCCCTAAAGTAGACCTCTGTAGGCTTTGGTTCTTTTCTTCAGATGGTGTGTAGTTTCTTGGCTTTTATTTAATGTTTCCAAGGTGATGTTTCCAAATGAATGAAACACAATTTCCTGAGCCTGAATGTGAACAAAGTTGAAACTGTATCAACTAGTCCTAAGGGCTCTAGCTCCTGGACCTTAAACACTTACAAACTTGATCTTGTCTCTCATTGTATTAAATTAGCTTCTGTGATTAGGAACATGAGAACATTGTTGCATTTTGGCTGTTCTTGGACTCCCAGAGCCAATCTATCGCTAGAGCTCGCAGATTTCAGGCTTTTGATGCAGGGAGGAAGAGAATACACAAAAGCTGCTAACAACTACTGGAAAAGTGAAACAATCGTTCCCAGCCTGGAACTTGTGCATTTCTGCCACTGGGAAGTGTTGACATTGATCTTTCAGTTCTTAAACTCCAAGGACTGTTTGCAGTACTCCAGAAAGAATGTCTTCCTACTTTATTCTTAGTTGTCAGAGTTTTATACTGTATCCATGTATTCCAAGGATAATACATGATCTATATGCATGTAACCTAAATAAGTAAATAAATAAATAAATGCAAAAAACTTAGAGTTCATATATGTATACATCTTTGATTACGTGAACATCTGTCAAAATGTGTCTAAGTGTGAAGAGTATATATCTAAAGTATTGCAACATGTTTTGCTATAATAAATTCAATGCATTTTTCATTGTTAAAAAAAGAAAAAGGGAACCAGCAGTTAGCGTAATGGCTATGTCGCTGGACTCCCACGTAGTTGACTGTGGTTCGCGTCCCGGACCCGGTGGCTTAAATCTCACGCTGGGCGCATGTGCGTGCGTGCCCAAGATCCCAAGAGGAGAATGGAGGAGAAGGGATTGCAGCGTGACCATCCCCCCTGGGGGGTGATTTCTCGCTTTCTGTCTCTCTGTCTCTCTCTGCCTGCCTGGCGAGCACACGCGCCCTATAGCAAAAACCTCTCCAAAAAAAAAAAAAAAGAAAGAAAATAAAGAGTTCTCCAGAATTTTTTCTTTCACCAGTGTTTAATATTGTATGTTCATGTCATGTTTTTCCATTTCCCATCATAAGGATTTTTTTTAACTTGTTAGATAAACTTTAGTATTTAGTCCCTTAAAAAAATGTTAGTAGAGTTTTATTAAGGCGAGCCCACGCCCCCCATAGGAAAAACCCCTCCAAAAAAAAAAAAAAGAAAGAAAATAAAGAGTTCTCCAGAATTTTTTCTTTCACCAGTGTTTAATATTGTATGTTCATGTCATGTTTTTCCATTTCCCATCATAAGGATTTTTTTTAACTTGTTAGATAAACTTTAGTATTTAGTCCCTTAAAAAAATGTTAGTAGAGTTTTATTAAAAAGAAGCACCATAATTAGATTGACAGTTTCCAAGGTTTGTTTTCAGATCATCAGACCCCCTTCTCTGCGGAGTGTATTTGTGGGTCAGAGTGGATCATTCCCACAAACCACTCAATGGTTGTTTAAAATAAGATGATATTATTATTATTATAGTATTATGTTTCCTATGGAGGTACAAATAAAGGTTAAGAGGCCATGGTAGTGCAGGCTACCACACATCAGTATTTACCCAGACAGTCTGGAATCCAGTGACCTGGCCTGGTCTCTGAAACATGTGGGAAGCCTGGAATAGTGGTGGTAGTAGCCACAGTCGAACCTCCTTCTTTCCTCCTTCTTTTCTTCACTTTCATCCTTCTCCCTCTTCTGCCAGATTCTTGAATATTCCATTCAGGCTAAGAAACAAAATAGTTAGAGTACTACAGAGGCACTCCACTCTTTGCTGCTGTTCTCCATCACTAATTTGGAAAGCTTTTTTGCAATGCCTTAGCACAGCTGTACCACTGCCAAACACATTTTACCAACTAGCTTGTACTTGATGAAGAGGCACTGAGTCCTGAACACCTCAACTTCTTCTGTTTCTTAACAATTCAATTAGAAAAGTTAAACTAGTAAATACTAACTCTGTGCCATACCCTGTGCGAAGTAGATGCTGAAGAGACATGATGAATAAGATAGAATTCCTCAGCTTGATCTTCCCCAGAAAGCATATACACCCCCTGCATGATGGTCTGTAAGGATTCTCAGGGTAGGAAGCCTCAAAGAGACCAATATGCACACTGTTGAGCATGCCTACCCTGACTTCTAAGAAGCTCCATTGCCTGTTCACTAGAATAACTGGTTTAAAAATAATGGTAACAGCAAAAAGCAGAACTGAAAAAGCCAGGAGGCTCTGAAATACATCCATTCGAAGAGGTTGTGAATACTTTGAAGAGAGACAAATAGATCTGGAAATGAGGGACAACAGAGAGAGTGTACGACATAATCTGGATTTTAGGGAAAGTGTTTGGGGAAACTGGGACACAGAGAGAAGCATCCTGGGGGAGACAGATAATAAGGATCTTGCTATGCATCATGTGATACAATCCACCATTTGCTGTATTTGAGGAATGTCTTAAGTATGTCAATTGTCGGGACCAGCAGATGACCATATTGGTTACATTGCTGGGCTCCCAAGTAGTCGATCATAGTTCAAATACTGGACCCAGTGGCTTAAAACTCATGCTGGGCATGTGTGTGCATGCCACAAATCCCAAGAGAATGCGGGAGAAAGGATTGCAGCATGGCCATTTCCCCAAGGGGAGGGTGATTTCTCACTTTCTGTCTCTGTCTCTCCAGTGAGCATATGTATCCTACAGCAAAAATCTCTCTCTCAAAACAAAAAGATGTAAATTGTCTCCTACTCCACTTTCGAGGCAGGATTTCAATTCCTCTGAACGCAATGCTATACTGAGGATTGTTCATCGGATGGTACAATTTTATGGAATTTGGATTTGCTTTGGCATTGCCTTTGAATAGTGTTTCAATGGATTGGTTTGTTTCTTCTATGTAAGTTTTAAATTATTTTAACTGTTACACCTCTTTTCTATCTTCTGACACATCCCCAATTATGTGTGTGTGTGCACGCACATACATATAGTGAGAAAGCAAGCCACCAGGTCTGGGACTTGAACTGCGGTTGGTTATGTGAGAGTCCAGCACCCTTAACTATCATGCCACCTATTGACCGCACCCCAGTTATATTCTAGTTATCCATAATGTTCTGCCTACTTTTTCTTTCATTTTCTCTCTCTTTCCTTCTTTTCTTTGCACACCCCCTCCTCCCACCCGCCGCCCTCCTCCTCCATCTTTTTCTTCTGTTTCTCTATTTCACTTTCTATTCTGATAATGACTCTTTTCTTCCACTCTGACTGTCTTTGCTGGGATATAAATCAGTATGCCTGGTCAGATTTGCTCTTCCACCACTATAACCTTGGTCTTCACCTTTGGTGAAAAAGACAGCCTTAACTGGTCCCTTTTCTTAAAGCATTTTCCTTAGATAGCTTGTAATTGTAAGCTCTTTTTTTACCCCTTTGATATGGAAATATCTTTAAAAGCTTCCTGCTAGTTTTACAACTCCAGGCTGTCTTTCTCAGGGAGCTGGAGGCCATCCCTTTGAAATGCAATCATCCAGGGAGCGAGTGTCCTAACTCTCCGCTTCCAGTAATGCCTAGGAGCCTAACTTAGGTGAATACCTTGCTCCAAGCTGTGAAATTACTGCCCATCAGATGATAGGGGAAGGTTGATTTTCCTTTTGAGTAAAACCAATTAGTAAATATAGATGGCCCGCAGTCTTCCCCTCACCCCAGCCCTGAAAACCTTCCTGCCCTTGTTTCTTTTGAGTTGAGCTCACATTGAGTTCAGGTCTCTCTTCCCAACTGCAATGTCCTTGAAGAGTCTTTCTTGCCTGTTTCATTTTGTCCAATGCAATTGCTACTTTGACATTGGACTCTTCAGATACTTTGTTTCCCCTGGGAATTTAAATCCTGAGCAGAGTGAAGTGAGAGCAGAACTCCTGTAGGAATGAGAGTCAGTGTAACTATTCAAAGGCTTGAAAGACATACCTGCTGCTCTTTCTCCCTAGATCTTTGGGCTTGTCCCCTTTCACTTTCCTTTTGAGTATATGAGTGGCTCCATATCCTTCCAATAAGTTTCTTTCTTAGGCTACCCAGGAACTGTTTGGAAACTAAATTCATCAACGAGGGTGGGTTATCTATAGTTAAGTTTTCACAAAATCCCCACTAGGTAGGGAGTATGACTCCAATATGAAAGATGAAGCAATAGGACCCAGCTGCAGTGATGCAGTGATGCAATAGCGCTCTGCAAAGCTGGATGCCATTGGGAAGATAGAGACTCAGTTCTGAAGTTGGCTTGGGCGTGCCTGGCACATGTGTGCACCTGATTCCTGCAGTCTGAAAAGCTGGAGATGGGCGGGGAATCATCTTGTGAAATCCTGTGGAGGGTACCTGATTTCTCTTTCAGTCTACCTCTTTCATGAAAGGGACTTACATTTCTAAAAAATGAAGTAACTTGAGGTTCTCAGAAATGTGTTATTTTTATAAAGATCACCAGTTAGTAAACAGCAGAATTCTAAAAGCATATTCTTTCCAGAAATGATTATTCAATTAAAATTCACAAATATTAGGTTTTTAGAAAAGACATGACTTTATTTGTTTTTCTATGCAAAAGTGCATCCTAACTTCTCTGACAACCCACTATATTGTGTGGGATTGGGAAGAGCAAACTCATTTCAAGTGCAGGATTTTGCTTTGTTTTGTGTAATGAATCGCTCCCTTCTCCCACGCCTCATAATAACTTTTTGAGACAACAAGTTAATATCTCTCAGGACCCTTTATAGTCTACCAGGAGATTCAAGTGTCTTCCCCTGAAAGTTCTAACATAAGCAGAAATGCTTGAACTAGGGAA
>NW_006159462.1:3662957-3667532 GCF_000334495.1 Tupaia belangeri chinensis
AAAAGAGAGCTCTACCTCTGATGATTCACTTATTAATATTTTTGGTTTGTTTTATTGAGGAGAGAGGGGATTGACTCAATGTTTATACGTACCTCCGGTGTCTACAAGCTTTTCTCTTTCCAAACTCATCTTTCCTCTCCATTGTTATCTCCTAGCCCATGTCCTTCAGTTTTCCTTTTCTTTCTCAACTTTCTTACCTCCTTTTTAGTCTCTGAACAACACAGCTTTGTATTCCACATCAAACACCATCTATAATTGCAATAAATCTGGCCTCTACACTGTCAGATAACCCTCTTCCTTTCACCACACCTGCCTTCCCACCACATACCACATTCAGCGTCTCACCCATTACTTTTAATTTTGGCTAATTTTGTTCCTTTCATACTTTCACTGGAGTATCTTTCCGTACTCTATGTTGTATTAAAGCTTTCATCAATTAGACCATTCTTCACAGATCTCTTTCTTGAATTGTAATGGTCATCCTGGTCAGAATAATTTATCCTTCAATTTTTCTCTAATTGTTGCAAGTTCATTAATCTTGTCTCTTCAAGGACTATGCAATATCTTCATGCTGAACTGATAAAAAAAGATAATAGGCATTTAATTAATTATTTTTATTTTTTTTAAAAGATAGGACTAGGAAATGAGCTACAAGAAGGTTTAAATGAGTGGATTTTGCCCTCTTCAATTTGAAAAAAGTAAATGACATCTGAGAATTTTATAATAAACAAAATGGCTCTGATATGTTTGTTATTGCTTTTGTTTTATTTTGCTTTTCATATTTAATAGAATGAGAGACTAAATAAGAGAATTCTTCATGGGTTAAGAAGTGTTCCCAATTTTTTTTTCTTTGAGAGAGATTTTTGGTATAGCGCATGTGCACTTCCCAGAGACAGAGGCAGAGAGATAGAAAATGAGAAGTCATCCCCAGGCGGTATGATCACACCATAATCCCTTCTCCTCCATTCTTCTCTTGGATTTCGGGCATGCACACACACATGCCCAGCATGAGTTTGAAGTGGCTGGGTTGGGCCTGGTGGCATGGTCGACTACATGGGAGTCCAGCGACGTAATCATTACACCATCTGCTGGTCCCCAGGAGTCCTGTTTTTTGTTTTTTTTTTTGATATTTACATCATTTTCATGACAACTCAATAGTAATAATTATTAACTCAGTTTTGCCATGCAGTTAAATCAAGGACATTAAGTCATTTGCACAAGATCAAACAGTCAAGATCAGCATGTCAGTCTGTTACCTAGTATCTCCATTCTGCTCTTACGTCTACCTGAAGTAGGCAGAATATTGGCCTTTCAAAAGTGCCCATGTCTCCATTCCCAGAACCTGTGAATATGCTGCATTACACGGCAGAGGAAAATTAAGGTAGCACATAGAATGAACTTTGCTAATTTGCTCACCTTAAACTACATAGATGATTCCGGAGTATCCAAGCAGAACCAATGTAACTGCAAGACCTCTGAAGCGTATGTGGAGAAAGAAGAGTCAGTACCAGAGTGTGCAGCGTGAGGAAGACTTGACCGGACAACGTTGACTTTGAAGATGGACGGGGCCATGGGACAATGAAGGAGAAGACTCTAAAAACTGAAAAGGCAGCAGAGTAGACTCTCCATTGAACTTCCAGAAACTAGAAGTCATAGCACCTCTCAATTTCAGCCCAGTTAGACCCGTTTTGGATGCCGATATCCATAGCTATAAAATAATAATTCGATATTGTTTCAAGGCACTAAGTTTGTGGCAATTTGTTAAAATAGCAATAGGAAATCAAAACACTACTCGAACTAAGCTAAAATATGTTATTGTCTGAAGAGCTGTTGCATAATCGTGGAGATAGACAATTCTGATCCAGAAGATTCTGTCGGGTAGAAGTAATATTCAGAGTATGATTGTTCTATTGAAAAGCAATCCACCTTTTGTCAGAGAATACTTTTCAATATTAGAAGATTGAGGCACAGTAAAAACAAACAAATTTTTTAAAAAAGTATCCAAGGCAATAAAGACATTTTTAGTATCTACTATAGGTTCATACCAAAGTATTGTTCTGTTAAAAAAATCAGTTTCTAAATTTAGTAGTTCCTCCTAATTAGAGAAAAGATTGTCTTTTACTGCAATACTCACTGTTTTACAGATTTTTTAAAAATTTTATTTTATTTTATTTTATTTTTGAGGGGAGAGATTTTTGCTATAGGGCACGTGTGCTCACCAGACAGAGAGAGACAGAGAGATAGAAAATGAGAAATAACCCCCCTGGGGGGATGGCCACGCTGCAATCCCTTCTCCTCCATTCTCCTCTCGGGATCTTGGGCACGCACGCTCACGCGCCTGGCGTGAGTTTAAGCTACCGGGTCTGGGACTCGAACGTGGGAGTCCAGCAACATAGCCATTATGCTAACTGCTGGTCCCTATTTATTTATTTTTTAAAATTTACCAGAGAGGTACAGAATGAGAGAGAGTGAGAGAGATGGAAAGTGAGAAAGCAAGCCACCAGGTCCAGGACTCGAACCGTGGTCAGCCATGTGGGAGTCCAGTGCCTTTAGTCACCACACCAACTGCCGGCCCCTACTGAAAACTTTTTAAGTCATCAATTTAGATCTAATATGGAGGAAGTTATACAAATGATCAGGAGAAGATTCTCTGAGTAGTTAATTCCATAGACCAGGCAATACATCTCATGAAAGTAGAAATATGCATAGCTCACAAAAAAGATCTCGTAACATACCCCCAAGTTACAGCAGTTACATAGTGACCTTACGTCCTTTTACTCACTGATTCTATGTGTCATACACTATTAAGGTAGTTGGGGTACACTAGGGTGTCACTGTATTTCCAAGAAATTTGGTGTTTCTTGAGAAGTTTTAATAGCCTTGTTTAAGCTGATTTATTTTCTTTTTCACACAGTATTTCAAATCTCCATAGTCCTGCCACTAGTCATATTAAACACCTGTCACTGTGGTTATGAGACTAATTTGTAGAGTCAGACAAATTTGGATCTTAGAGACCATCACTTACCAGCTTGGACATTGGCCAAGATGCTAAAAAGACGCTTTGATGTTCTCTGGGAAATGGTGCAATGTTTGGAATGTGTGCCCCTTCAAATTCATGTGTTAAAATTGGATGATGCCCTGCGATGGTGTTGAGAGAGTGGAAACCTAATCCACATATGGTGTTAAGAAGTGGGACAGGGGGACCAGCAGTTAGCGTAATGGCTATGTCGCTGGACTCCCATGTAGACGACAACGGTTTGCATCCCGAACCGGGTGGCTTAAAACTCACGCCGGGCGCGTGTGCGTGTGTGCCCAAGATCCCAAGAGGAGAATGGAGGAGAAGGGATTGCAGCGTGGCCATTCCCCCTGGGGGGTGACTTCTCGCTTTCTATCTCTCTGTCTCTCTCCATCTGTCTGGCGAGCGCATGTGCCCTATAGCAAACACCTCAAAAAAAAAAAAAAAGAAGTGGGACATGGGAAGGTTTTTAGAATTAAATAAGGTGGGGATTTGTCTCTAAAACTGTGAGCTAAATAAACCTCCATTCTTTATGAATTACCCAAACTCAGGTAGTTCCACTATTAGTAATACAGAATGGACAAAAATGGATGGGAATAACTACCTTTATTCAACAGTGTCACTGGAAATTGTAAAAGCAAGGAGATTAAAAATATAACATTTGACCCTCTGTCTAGTAATTATCAAGTATTCAATAGTTATCATTACTATTACTATGCTTCTTTTGTTGTTATTATTTGCCTATTAATATAGACCTTAGAAACAGAAGACAGATGCAATTATATTAAGATATAGAAGTGATTCTATGACGGTATTACCTCGTTAATTTGTACCTTACACCATCATTGTAAAATTCCAATCAATTCTGAATAAGCCTTACTGAATTGTTTGCTTTTCCCTAAATTTCGGCAGCCTGATCATTGCATGAACTGAACAGTCTGTCTACAAATGAGGGCAGGGGGACAGTAAACCTTTTTAGAGATGTCAAACAGGAAACTCTTCCAAGGACTCCTACAAGTATCAATAATTTAGCCTTAGGTTAAGACTAGGCATTCAAAAATTTGGGTAGACATCAGCAGTTCTGCAGCAAACTCAATATTATGGCACTAAATTTGGGCAGCCAAGCTGTTTTATATAGTGAAAAAAATAAATAGTTGCAGCTATTTTAGGGAGAAAGTTCTGGGATTGTCTTTTCAAGCAACTCAGAAGAGAACATTTATGTATCTGACACCTAAGTGTCTTTGATTAAGAAAAGTTAGAAAATACTCAAAGTATTTAAGTATACAACACCTCCATTAACATCTCTGCCTACTTTCTGTCTATCATTTGTCTATGATTTTTTTTCCCTCTATTGGTTTCCAAAGAGTGTTTTTTATGATACTGAATTAAGGCAGTTGTGCTTTTATGTTCACATTTTTTTATTTAAATTTTTTAAGAGAGAGATTTCCCCTTCAGCCTTCCAGGAGGCCATGATCATGGGTGCATACACACAGGTGCCCCTGGCATGCTTAGATCACTCCAGAAACCACACCCAGGCCTCCATACGGCTGCAGTATCTT
>NW_006159462.1:3667552-3708832 GCF_000334495.1 Tupaia belangeri chinensis
GACCATGTCTAGACCATGTGCATGATTCTTATAGGCACAATTCTTATAAGCATTACTAGAAATGCTTCATTTCTATTGGCACCTTTAAGTAGACTTTTTCTTTTAAAAACATTTTAAAAATTAGCCACAAGGATACAAGCATATTTATCATCCTGTGGTTGTGGTAATCACTCCCCATTGGGACCCAATACATTGCTTCTAATGTTTATTTGATCAATAGACAATTAAATAGGGATGCGAAGGTCAATAAACACAGCCAGAATCCATGAGCGTTTCTCCCTGTCCTGGAACCAGTCACTTATCCCTGCAGCACACTTCCCAGCTCTGAAAGCAGCTAGTTTGCATATAAGCCACACAGTGTGCTGATCTGAGAAACTCTGAGCCGGAGTCCCAGGTGACAAAGCACACCTGCAATGGCTCAGCTTTTTAGCATGTCTCCTCCTGATGAGAAGCAGAGAGGGAAATGCATGGTGTGGGCTGCAGTGGGAGGGGAGTCTGTAGTCCCATGAGCCTTCCTCCACCTTAACAGCATACAAGTGATTGAACACAAATCCATCCGGCATTTTGGAATAAATCATTTCCATCTCCCTCCTGACCACTATCAACCTAAAAATGTGTTTGACCATTTGGGACATATATTGAAGACACTGACATTTTCAAATGAAGGTTCTTAACTACAACGTACAAGATTGACAAAAGAGTATTTTTGTTCCAAGTCAAAGTCATTCTTTCTTTTCCTTTTTTCATTGTCTCACCTGCACAGGAGATGTTATATTTATATTTTCCAATAAAACGTTCTGGGATGATGGAAAGGATGTACATCTGAGCTGTTCATTACGGTAGCCACTAGCTCTCTGTGACCAACAAACAGGAGGCCAGTGTGCAGGAAGAACCAGATTTTAATTTGAAGTTCTTTACATTTAAATAGGCCTACCTGACTAATGGCAGCTACACTAGCTGTTGAAGGAAATATATCATAAAATGTGAATACTTTTTAGCATAAGTATCTCCTGTTAAATTTGGGGGACATACTTATACTAAAATATATTTATAGATTCCCTGAAATTTAAATTCATCTAAGCATCCTGCATTTTATGGGTAATTCTACTGTAAGCCCAGGTTATGGGATCACAATAAAACAGAAATAGTAATAATGTACCATGAGAGCTACTAAGAAAAATAAAAATACCAAAAGTAGGGAGTTTTGCTCATTTTTGTCTGCTATAAAATTAGCTGCATGTAGATTAGAATTTGGGTAATAGAGCCTAAGAACAGGTGTCTAAATCTGAAAATTATTTTAAAGGCTAAATTTGCTGTAAAGCAACAAACCTACCAGGTTATCAGTCTTTCCAGCTTTTCTCAATCCATGATTGTCTTCTAAGGTCTGTCTCTACTTTCTTCTATAGCTTCAAACAGCCCATTTGAATTGTCAGACGCAGTTCTTCATGTAAGAAATAAATAATTGCAATTAATTATTTTCCTGATTCATGAAATTGGGCCAATACACTAAGGGGGTGGGGGTGGGGGGTGGGAGGCAAATAAAAGTGTGTTAGAAATGTGACCGGATGGACTTGAAATCAAACATAGCCAGAGTCTCCCTCTTGTAATCAGAAATACTCCAGACTCAGGAAACTGCCTTTATGTTTCTGCATAAATGGAAGCAGTGAAAATTTTCAGCAAGTAGTAATTTTCTGGATTTACTACATGACAAAAACATCAGGTGGCTGTCTAAACAATGCAAGGCACAGAAAATGAATAAAATCCTCTTTGTAGACCTGCTCATCACAGAAATATGAGGGGCTCTGGCCCCTTCATAATTTCTTGAATTCTTCCCAGCTGGGAAAACTCAAAGTCTTATCACAGTCATTGACAATATGATGACCATCTGAGATGCATGTGGTGAGTCATCCCTCTAGAGGAAGAAGGAAATGGAAACATCCTTTGGTTCTGATGGCAGACAGTAACATTTTTTTTAGTCCCTTTGGAATGAACAAAAACACTTAACTTCTAAAACGAGCATTCATGAATGTGGTGGTGTTGCTAGGCCCAGCTGTGGTGGACCAGACTGGAGGGTGCCACTGTGAGATACTGAAGCCATATGAGAATGGCCCGGGTTTTGGCTTCTAGGTCAACCTGAATAGCTTTCTTTCATGGCTAGGAGGCTATGGGGAGAGTTGTAGTGTGGCAAGACCCTGGCAGGGGTCTCTCTCTCTCTATCATAAAATAAATACATTAATTACTTAACGAAAATAATCTGTGGGTCCTAAATGATTTTTTCTATATCAAGGCTTCAGTGAAGAGCAAAATAATAAAAACACGTGGTTCCTGGGTTGACCTTTCAACTCATGGTCATATAAAGTTCAACATCTATGCCTAATGCAAAAACAGAGGTCTCAACAGCCAAGACCTACTTGACAGAAACAGAATAGTGGGCTGTAAATACGTCAATAGTTTACCCAAATTGAATAGAAATACATCAGAAAAGGAGAGAGACTTGCAGACAGAGAAAAACAGTTATTGAAAGTTTTTGAGTGTTCTTCATCCCCTTTAGTATTTTTTCTTGGGCTCTAGATAATTAATGGAGAGAACAGAAAGAACCAAGAAAGATGAGGTATTTCTCCTTTACAAATCCTGCAGAACTACAGGCTCAGAAAACAGTAGATTGAAAAGGATTAGAAGGCGGGGGAAAGGAAGTAAAATAGAGTTGCTCTGAGATTTTGGGGGGAGATGTTGGGGAGAATGAGATCAGAAACGAAGAACAATTGCTAGGATATCAGGAAGGAGCTATCATTAGACACAATGGAAGAGAATCTGTGAGATGCTTTCTTGATATCATATAATGTGTTACTCATTTGCTATTTTTCAGTAAAGATTTACACTGTTTCATAAATTAAGTGAACAGATTCCATACAGAAATTTTGAAGAGGTCAAAGAGAAAGTGGCACAGATAACAAAGTTGTTATGGTTTGAATGTGTCCCCTAAAAATTCATGTTAAGTTTGGTGGTGACAGAATTAAGAGGGTGAAAACTTAATCCAACTTTGAGATAAAGAGGTAGGGTCTGTGAGGGTGACTGGGTGATTAGGGTGGAGAGCCTGTGATTGAGTCCTGGTTTATAAGGAGAGGGAGTAAGGTACAGATATAAGCTCTCCCCATGCCGTATTCTGGGTCATGTTACCCACCAGCAAGAAGACTCCCACTAGATGTGGTATTTCTGTTATTAGCAACTCAAGGGAATAAAGTGAAGTCAAAAAAGAAAGTGTCAGAATATCAACTTAGTAAAATATAGGTGGGAAAAAAAAAAAAATAAGGAATATACATATATTTAAACTTGTTGATGTATCCTTATTCTTTTACACATGCTGAGCTATTTGTGATTTTTCTCTCCTCTTTTTGGAGTAATTTTACTAAGACACAGGTATTGTCATTCACCTTTCCTGTTAAATCTCCAGGTGCTCCCTCTGGTTTATAGGACAGAACCCCATTTCTTAGCACAGTATTCTAAGTCTCTGATAATCTGGTCCCAATTTCTCTTTCTAGGCCCTTCTCCTACTATATTCACTTAATCCCTTATTGGTAAAATTCCTTTATAATTCTTTACTTGTGTTCATCCATTTTCTTGCAATATCCTTCCCTAAGAAAATGGGCTTATATTTGGGCTCCATTGCTTCTTAGCTTGAGACATTAAGTAATATTACTTAATTGCTTAAATTATTTAATGTCCCAAACTCTCTTTTGTAAAATAGAGCTACTAATAATCTCTATAAATATTCTATAAATATCAACTAAAATAATGCATGTAAAGAATTTAACACAGGGTCCATCATAGAGTAGCCATTCAATAGCTAAAATGATATTATTTTGTCTTTTCTATTAAAATCACACGCATCTTTTATTCAGCTTCACTAAACCTTTCCTATGTATTTTACTCTCAATTGAAATTATACTTTTGATCATCAGTGTCTATGTAGCACATTCTATTTTTTTATGCAGTTTTTGCATTTGAATGTAATTTCTAATAAATTGGGGCATGTTTGTTTTCTCCACTAAAATTGCAAGTTTAATTTCTATTGGGACTACATCATGTTCATCTCGGTGCTTCCAAAACAGAGTACTGTTCAATAAATGCATATTGAGCTTGGCACTGTGCTAGCCACTAGAGAAAAGGGTCAATTAGACCTCATCTCTGGCCTCAAGAAGCTTCTCATCAAATGAAGTAACTCAGCCTTGAAGCTCATCCTCAGTAAGTGCTGAATTCAATTGAAGGTATTTTTACAGTGTTTAATTTTTAAACAAGTGCTTTGATTCCACAGCAGTTCCTTACCTTACTTTGTTTGCCCAAGAAACAGAGCTTGAGATGGGGATATATGCACGAATGATTTAAAGTGGAAGTTTACTCAGGAGAAACCTGTGAGGCAGTGCGAAAACTGGGAGAGGCACGTGATGAAACTGGGCAGAGATGGCTGCAACAGTCTAGCCTCAGCCCAACCCCATGGGGAACGCTGCAGCAGAAATTGTACTACAGATGTTATCTTACCCAGAGACAAGGGAGTTTAGATGGTACACTCCATTCAACCTCTCTTCTCCTGTCCATCTGACAAAATTGACTATGGTAAGGTTGAGAGAAGGACCGCTCAACTGTGCTGGTTGGGAGATGGTGCCTAAGTCCAAAGAAGTGAATCAACATGGGAGTATTGTTATGGGCTAAATTATGTCCCTACAAAATGTTGTATGGTGGGTTCCTAACCCCCTAGGATCCAAGAAAGTGACCGTATTTGGGGATATGGTCTTTAAAGGTGGTCACTAAGGTAAAATAAGGTCATTAAGGTGAATCCTAATCCATTTGACTGATGTCTCTGTAAGAAGATTAGAACATAGACACACACAGAAAGTTGACCATGTGAGGACAAGGGAGAAGACAGCCATGTACAAGCCAAGGAGAGAAGCCTCAGAAGAAATTAATCCTGACGAGACCTTGACTTGGATTTAGCCTCAAAAACTGTGAGAAAATAAATTTCTGTTGTTTCAGCCACCTGGCCTATGGCATTTGTCAATAGCAACCCTAGCAAACTCATGTAGATACCAACAGCATCTGCTGTGGCCCCAAAGAAAAGCAAACCAAAAAATTATAAATAGAAGAAAGGGAAATAAATTGTAGGAAAACATAAAGGGCTGTGGATATGTTGATTCACATGATGGCTGGGGAAATGACTGCTTTTATCAATGACTTGGTCATTGGGAGAGAGATGTGTTTTCCTCCCATCCTCTAATAGGGAGAGAATTATTTCTAGAAGACTGCAAGGACTTTGAGAGTATAAGTAGTTGGGCATCCTCAAAGTTCCAGAGTGTTTGAAGGCAAAAAGCACTCTCTGTGCTAAGGCAGGAAAGGGAAAGCCATTGCACATGTGCTAATTGGCCCAGGGAAAAGAAGCCCAGAAAATTCTGCATATTTTAAACATGTGCACATCTACAAAGTCTTCTACTAACTGCAATTAAGGCAAGACGTTTCAGAGACTGAAAAAGTGTCCTTATCAGAAGCTTCAACTACAGAGGATTTAGCTATTTTCCCTCCTCATCTTCTCATTGGGATTTTACTTAAGGTAAAATGCAGCTCCCACCCACAAGTGGTTTTCAGAGGATTTGTTTTCAGTTTGCTTGTTTGTATGTTTTTAATACCAATAGGACTTGGAGTTTATTGAGTGGAACTCCTAATGTAATTCATCAGAGCCATTCCAGATTCTTAATATCCAGAGCGGCCAAGAATCTCATGGTTTTCTCTCAATTATCCCATCTTGCTCTTCTTGTGTCCAATATGATAAAAGGCATAAAAACACAAAGGAAAACCCTTGCACATAGTTTCAAAGAAAAATTAATTAACTAAGAACAGGATGAAAAATACATGGCTTGACTGGACATCCTGGGGGGGAGGGGAGGCTTAGGGCTTTAGACCAAGTATTCAGTAGAAGCCATGAATATCACACTATTATTTTAAGGGCTAATGCAAATTTAGGCTTCAATGACAGAAATCACATTTCTAAAACAAGAGAAGTTATGGTTTTAGGGTTTTTGTGCACTTTGCAGTCCACAGCTGGCTTACTGTATTCTCAGGGTGAAGGAGAATATTCAAGGAGAAAGTCCAGGATGGTGAGACATCTGGGAAACTAAGTCAAATGACTATTGGCTCAAAGACACAGAGATTTTTTTTTTTTCCTGGGGTTGGGGGTTGGATGGTAGATTAGAAAGGAGACAGAGTGGCTTTTTTATAAATAAGTAAAGAAGTTTCAGTGGGAAAAAGCGAAGTTTGTTTTATTTTATCTAACCACAATATAGAAACTTATTATTCACAATGTGGAAAACTGGGCTGGTGTTACAGAAAGGATGATTGAAGTTCAGTATTGAAAGAACTGTTTGACAGGACCAGCGGTTGGCGTAATGGCTATGTCGCTGAACTCCCATGTAGTCAACCACAGTTTGAGTCCCAGACCTGGCAGGTTAAATCCACTCTGGGCACATGTGCGTGCCCAAGATCCTGAGAGGAGAATGGCGGAGAAGGGATGGGGGATGTCTTCCTTTCTGTCTCTCTGTCTCTCTGTATCTCTGGTGAGCACACATACCCTATAGCAAAAACCTCTCAAGAAGAAGAAGAAGAAAAAAAAAGGAGAAGGAGAAGGAGAAAGAGGAGAAGAAGAGAACTGTTTGACAATTTGACAATTACAAAAGTGCTGTTTCTTGTTTCTAGAGGTGTTCAAATAGAACCCAAATGACAGAATCACAACATGGCAAGAATGTTTCTCCAGAGGTCAAAAGGGTAAACTCAGAATCTTCCAACAATAACTTTCCATGATTTTAACTGAGATCTAGATAGAATTTAATATTATACTTGAGTGTGTTCAAGGTGAGTTGGGGAAGATCTCTATTTCTCTCTTCCAATTAAGACTTCATGTAAATTACATATTAAAGCAATTTAAGAGCAACATTGAGAAAAATCAGTTCTTGATCTGCCAACTTATTTAATATTTGTTGATTCCTTCACAGAAGATTTTCTGAAAACCATTTTCTAAATACATTTTTATTTTTATTATCTTGTGATGAACCTGATATTACCATAAAACTGTAAGTTTTGAAATTAATCTTTATGCCCTAAATTTTATTACCCAGTTTATTTTTTCTGCTGGTCAAATATTTCCATTATAGCTAAATTCGCAGTGTATCAAGGCCACAGCATCATGTGCACAAACAACTGACATTATCACGATGGCTAAGTTGATCAGTACAGCCAGATCAAGAAGTTTGGACTACTGATCCAACTACATTTCTTTTCTTTTCTTTTTTCTTTCCTTTTTTTTTTAAGAGAACTTTTTGCTGTAGGGTGAGTACACTTATCAGAGAGACAGACAGAGACAAAGAGACACAAAAATGAAAAATCACCCCCTTCCCCAGGGGTGGGGAGGATGGTCACACTGCAATCCTCTTGGGATTTTGGGCACACACACGCACACACACACACACACACACACACACGTGTGCCTGGCATGAGTTTCAAGTCACCAGGTCCATGACTCAAATAGCAGTCAGCCAGGTAGAAGTCTAGTCCTAACCACTATGCCCGCTGTTGGTCCCCTGGCTGGATTTTCTTAAACAATCAAGCCATCAAATTATCTGTTGAAGATAATATACATAGTAACATCTTTGAATGAGCCAATATTCAGTGTATTCTGGATGGGAAAATTCATTTAGTTTGCTGTAATTATATATAAAGTGAATGAATGAAAAAAAAAAAAATCAGTACTACCATAGGACAACAGTAAACTTACCAAAAGATCATAGAAATATGAATTTGAATGGGATAGTATATCTAGGAATTTTGAAGAGATATGACCGTCTTTATGATAGAGTGATTAAATTCTATTTTATTTTACTTTTAAATTCTGCTTGTACTATCAGTGGTAGTCAGCAGTCATATTTGAAGATTTTTCTTTTTAGGTCTTTACAATAGGATACATATGTTCACCAGAGAGACAGAGACAGAGAGAGACATTAATAGGGAAAGTGAGCAATTCCCTAGGGGAGATGGCCACACTGCAATCTCTTCTCTTTCATTCTCCTCCTGGGATTCTGGGCATACAGGCACTTGTACCTGGAGTGATTTTCAAGCCACCATGTCTGGGACTCAAACCATGGTTGACCATATGGGAATCTGTAACCTTAACCACCATGCCACTTACTGGTACCAGATTAGATTTTTTTTTAAAGAAGGTAAATTTGTAATGGGCTTTGAAAAATAGATGACAACTCACTGAGCAGTAGATATGGTATTCCAGGTCCAATATTGTAAAAAGCAAATTGGCAAAGAACTTTTGCACACTTAAATGCATATAATGGAATTTTCTGTTTGAAGATAAAGGTCTATGGGAGGTCTTGGTTAAGAACACAAGATTAAGATTAATTTCTGGGTAGAAATTCTGTCTCTATGACTATTAACTTTGAGTGAACTACTCAAATCTCAAACTGAGTTTCAGTTTCCACCTGTGAAAAATAGACATAATGGCATCTACTGCCTGGTTGTATGTAAGGATTAAATTAGATTTTGTAGCTAAAACACTTAGCTCATTACCTGGAAAGAAAAGCAGATAGCAGGATATTGACGTGGTCTGTATGTGATGAGATAAGAACCTGGTTAGCAGTGGGTGCTCAGAGTTAGACAGAAAAGCAAGAAAATGATCAAAAGGTAAAGAGAGATTTTAGACACTAGGAAAAAAGTGAGACCTCTGAGCCAAAGTTGATTGCCCAGTTTACAGTGTGGAAATCGAGAATGTTGATCCTAGCAACAAAAACAGTGAGATTCAGATGACAGCAAGATTGGGAAGGAAAAAAGAGATTTCAGTTTCATGGTACAAAAGTTAAAGTTGACATCAAAACGAATGTATAAAAATAACCCTTAGAAACCATAGATTTTCCCCCCAAAAAAATATGTTTTGGCATTCAGTGAAATTGGTAAAGCTGGTGTGTTGTAGATTGAAAGTGAAACTACCTTAGTGACAGCTGCATAAGCATGTGTGTTTCTTTGCATCATTCCTGAGAGATGTGGAAAATCACATGAAAAGAGGTCAGTTTTATCTGTGTGGGGAATAATAGAAACTCAAACGTTTCTGTGGGACACTCAGTACAGATCATGTTGAAAATGGGGTCCTTTAGATTGTTCAATTTAAAACAAAGGAGGCAAAGGAAAGTTTTCTCCGTGCTGGAAGATTAAAAAAATAATAATATTAAAAGGAAAAGAGTTTTCAAAGGAAGGCTCCAGTGTATATGCTTCTAATTATAATATTATGAACAAATGTTTTATAAATAAAAACAGAAGTTTTTGAAAATGCCCCCAATACTGAGAATGTATGCAGTGCATAGTAAATGTGGAATTTTTAAAAATAGAGAACAATTTAACAAGGACATCAATATCTAAGAAAAATTATTTAGTTCAAATAATTACTTTGGGAATTTATGTATAGCACACAATAGGAACTATTCAAAGTATTTATTTAGGAATATATTAAACTGTGACCTACTATTGAAATCTTAAAAATATCTCTTTTTGCTCTGATTAATATAAGTCTACCATGTACAAATCAAGAAAAATATATAGCTATCACCTTTGGTAAAATATGCACCTTAAAATATGACATATAGAAAAGATTATGCTGTAATATTTTTATTTTTATGCTTGGTTTGATTGACAATATACAAAGGTCTTTCAAAAAGAAAAGAAAATTCTTTAAATAGTACCTCATAGCCTGTCCTTTAAGCAAGCAGATGAACTGTGAAACTTTGAAGATTTCACTAGAGAAGTTTTAAAAATGCATGAAAGATTATTATCTATGTAGACAAAACTGGAAAGTTACAGCTCGTTCAACAATTATTACTTTTTAATACTCGAAGTTTGGTCTTTGTCGGCAGATGGGAAATGATGAATCTATGCAAAGTAAAACTACTGGAGAGGCAGTAATTTATATTACCTGAGTGGGAAAACACTGCTCCTGGATTTCAATTAGCCTGTAATATAGGCAGTCTGAATCTCTCTTGCTCTCCTGCTTTGGCTTCTTGGGTAGCACTTTATTAATGCAAGGTTCCTGGTGATACCCGTAGGAAGCCCGGTATCACCTTGATGATCCATAAATTTTCCAAAGAAGGCAGAAAGTAGAATGAGAGACAGGAAGCTAAGTAAAACAGCACGTGTCTTTCAAAACGAAACAAGTCCCTTCTTCACTTATGTCATTGTTAGAAGAAAAGGTAAAGGATTTCTTTTTAAGCATGACCTAGCATAATAATATAGTTTGCAGGAACATTTTTAAAATTAAAACCAAAGTAAACCAGTAAATTAAATTCAAAACCAGGAGTATGTCCTCTCACAAAACAATGGCTTTATGTCATTAATGTCTTCCAAATGAGACAGCACAACGTGACTTTAACAGCTTTCGAGACAGAAACTATGAAATCATGGTGGGTTAGACGAGCTCCTTAAATCTGGTGAATCAATTTTGAAATGCTAAGTAAGTCTCAATGTTAATTTAAGTGCATAGATGTTCTCCTTTTCTCTATACTCTTTCTCCCAGCTCACCCTGAGACTGAAAAATCATAGAGAACACCGAATTTGTTCAGGATTTTACACATCAGGCAGAAGGAAAACTTCTCTAAGAGACTGCCAATGTTAAGATAGACACACTATCACACACCTGGAAAGCTACATGGAAGGTAGAATAAAAACTGGGAGTTTCTCATGGCCCATAACCCATTCTTCCTTAATCAGCCAACTGCTTTGCTGTTAAAGTAACTTGAAGTGCTTCCTCAGGGAAATCCATAGGTCTTGCTGGGCAAAGAAAGAAAGGAAAGAGACACACACACACACACATTTATACACACACACACACACATATACACACACATGTATATATATTAGGTCATTGGAAAAGTCATAAAGTATTTTCCTTTGCTTGCCTATGCAAAAATGTGTCATGGTTTCCTGATGACCCAGTACACACTCACACATACACACTCACGCACACACACACACACACACACACACTCGCACATACATAAGAAAAGAAAAAGAAAACCTCTAAGAAGCTACGTAATTTAGTTCATTCTTTGGAGTAGTGAAAAGCGTTTTCTGTTTCACGTCTAACACTACATAGATACACTAGTGTTTCAAGATCCTGCTGCAAAATTTAAAAATCTGCAGATCTAATGACAATCACCAGTCTTAGTGCAATTCAAAACTTGCCTATTTAGAATATTTGCCACTATCTATGTCACTACTAAGGTAGAATGAGGGGCTAATTAATACATAGGATACTTTGGAAGATTACTTATTAACTAAACAACCAGAGGGCTAAATACTAAACATGGCAAAATAACTCTCTTTTAAACAAATAAGCAGAATACATGCCCCATATTTACTTCAGGTAGAAGTACCCTCAAGAAGAAGACTGAATCGCAGGACCAGCAGTTGGCATGATGACTATGTCACTGCACTCCCATGTAGTCGACTACAGTTTGAGTCCTGGACCTGGAGGCTTGAACTCATGCTGGGCGCGTGTGCGTGCTTGCCCAAGATCCTGAGAGGAGAAAGGAGGAGACGGGATTGTGGCGTGGCCATCTCCTCTGGGGGGGGGTGATTTCTCTTTCTGTCTCTCTGTCTTTCTGGTGAGTGCACGTGCCCTATAGCAAAAACCTCTCCCCCCCAAAAAAAAGAGACCAAGTTTCACAGAAACAATCTGACCTTGTAGCACTGGCCACTTAGTAATAGCATATGCTTTCTGTGGATGCCTTATCTCCTGAGTGTGCAATATGTTATCACAGAAATCTAGGAATACAGTCCTACAGATCTGTGTTCACATCACTGCTTGTTACTACCTCATTATGTGCCCTTGTTAATTTTATTAATATTTCAATGTGCTCATTTGTTCAAAATGAATGAAAATGCCCACGCTGAAGGGCTGTAGTGGAGATTAGAGTTAAGAGAGATCCACACCTAGAATCATAACTAGGTTTTAAGGTTCCTGCCAGGTTTAGTGCTCTCTGATTTATAAGAAACTCATAGGCAATCCCCCAAATCACTGGTCCTTGGTATGTTTAACTATCTACCTGACCAAACAAAAGCAGGTCCGTATCAATTCAGTATTGATTGCACGTGTCCAGCTTGAGACTTGTGAAAGAAATGTCCAGCAAAACTGTTAGAAAGGAGAGGCAGCTCTGTATAACTGAGGCAGAATATTTTCTTCCTAATTTTATGTAGGGAGCTTCATAAATTGGGACTCCCTCTTTTCCCTATGGTCTAGATTAGTGTTGTTTCCATCATAGCTTTCTGTAATGATGGAAACCTTCTATACATGTACTGTCCAATATCGTAGCCATTAGCCATATTATGTTTATTGGGCCCTTGAAGAGTGGCTAGTGTGACCGAAGAATGAAAGTTCTCATTTTATTTAACCCTAAGAAATTCAAACTTAAGAAATCCACATGTCGGGACCAGCAGCTGGTGTAATGGCTATGTAACTGGACTCCCACATAGTCAACCACAGTTTGAATCTCTGACCCGGTAGCTTAAACTCAAACCAGACACATTTGCGTGCGTGCCCAAGATCCCAAGAGGAGAATAGAAGAGAAGGGATTGCGGTGTTGCCATCCCCCCAGTGGGTGATTTCTTGCTTTCTGTCTCTGCCTCTCTCTGTCTTTCTGGTGAGTGCACAAGCCCTATAGCAAAAGCCTCTCAAAAAAAAAAAAAATCCACATGTAATTAGAGATCATCACACCGAGAAATTATGGTCTAGGTGACAGGAACAAAAGGAAATGTGTTAGGTTCAGGATAAATACTATGGTGATCCAGGTAGCTTGAGTAGCTCAGGCAATCTCTTGATTGCCTGTATTGATATTAAATTGCAACTGTCAGTGGTGGCCTCTGCTCCATCTCTTGGGTGACTTATTTCTCCCTCTGTTGTTGTGTCAAATTCCCTCTTATGGCTTCCTCTTGTTTAAGCCAAGGATTGACTTTCATTTTGCTCATCGGCACTGCTTAGCCCTTTGCTGGGATGCTGGCTTGCATGGTTTCTCAGGACAGCATTCCTACTAAAATGATCAGAACTCTCTCCTCACTGTTTTTAAACTCTCTGGATAGATTCCAAAAAGGGTTCCTACTTTCACATTTCCTACTAAGAATGTTGTACTATACCATCACCATGACTAAGTTTGCTCAGTATCTTGCATTCAACTCTCTCACAAAAGTTGGAAATAGTTTCCTAGACTGATTAGATCCTATTTGAGTAGCCACACAGCCCCACATCTGATAGTCCTTCTCTGTACAGCCACTGAGGCAGTATGAAACTCATGTAGCTACCAGAGGTGGCAGGCAGTGCTTATTGGCTATGACACTATTTATATAAGGTGTTCATAGAGCCTCTGAATCCTCCTGAAACAGCTCTAGGAAGAAACAATCAACTGATTGTCTTTGTTATGTGGCATAAAATATATGTACTTTCATTGGCATATTTTCTTATTTTACTCCAGAAAGAGTTTCTTGCTATAAAAGATTATAAGCTCCAAGGCTGAAGGCAATCTTTGTCCTCATTATTCAGGAGGCTTGGTTCTGGGAAATAATGGTTAAGTCTAACAGTGTTTCTTCCAAGAGGCCTTTTGGGTTTGCATGAATACACAACTTTTGGCAGCCTGCCCTGGCATGGCAGAACTCCTCACACATATTAGGACATCCCTTAGACTTGACCTGACTAAGTGAGAAATCCTAAATATTAATTTTCCTGCCAAACACAGGTTGAAAAAGTCACTTGCTGACCCTTGGCTAAAGACCAGGTATTTTTTGTTGGCTCAAAATAAATGAGAATTTTTCTACTGGGTTTTTGCTTAATTCCTTGGTCACTTTAGAAATGAATTTCAGTTGCCATTCATAGTTTAGAATCAAGATTCAAAACTATAGTTGACCTTCCTGATCACTCAACTTGAAGCTAAGCTCGATCAATGAGTATCTAGATGTATAGCTAATCTTTTACATTCTAATGAGTAGTAGGACTACCACAAAGTGCCATATGGCTCCATAAACAGAGTCCATAGATTTATGGTGCTGAACTAGTCTAAAAGGAAGAGAAAGAGAAGAAAAAAGAAGAGGAGCAAACACGCCCTAAGAAGGGCGAGCATTTGAAATGAATAATGCTGTTGAATGATTCTTCCTTTCTACCGATTTTAAGGATAACCCCCTCAATCATTAGTACACGGATTTAGCCATTAATTTTTTATTGTGATTTTATCATTTCTCCCTTGCTCGTTGTGAATATTGCACAATTAGCACATTTCTGAAAGCCCCAATGGCCATGTCCTCAAGCTTCCTCCCCAGTTCCTGGAATTTACACTGTAGGACCTCAGCCCTATTTCTGTCTGTGGTTTTGATTCCAGCTCAGATTCTGACTACAGAGGCGTCCCCTCTCCTTGGCGAATACCTTTTTCTCTTTGTGGCGATGTTTCCAGTCCATCTTGAGGAGTCATAAAGTGCTATTAAAACAGTCATCCCTCTTAGTCTGTCCTCGGTAGTCATCACACAGTATTGCTATTGTCCAGAGGTTGGAGTCTGAGGCTGAGGCTGAATCGGAAAGTTGGTTTTAGTGTCCCGGCAAGGGCCAGGGAAAATAAATCCCCGAGCGAGAATATGGCTCAGTGTCAAGCAGCTGGAGAACCGGCCCGTGAACGGGATCCAGGGGCAGATTATTTGGGTGAGTGTGCATGGCTACCAGACATCAGTTTCATTTGACTAATATGTTCTTTTCCATCCAATTGAATGGATTACCACAGTGTCAAATAAATAATATGTTGCCACATTTGGCCCAACAAGAAAAATACTGGGTATCAATAAGCAAGTGTAAGACCACATGAAAGCCTGACTGTGTTTGAGAAAAAAACAAGGAATAAGCTCTTAGGTATCTTGAAACTCAGACATTTTTCTTGTCAAAATGTTCTAGGAGCCAAATTTGTGGGGTCCCTGCTGCTGTGACAACACTCTGGTCTCTGAAGCTCATTCAACACTGCCATAGTCCCAAATTAAACCTTAGGTATTTGTGAAGGCAGCCACAAAGGTGGGACAATGGCTCATTACCCAATTCAGAATGCATTCAGTCAACTTTTATTAAATGCATACTGGTTGCCAGGCACAGAGGTGGCATCTGGAAGTGGGAAAAAGGATAACAAGAATTGAGAAGAAATAAAAAGCAAAAACATGGCACAAGCTCCTAGTCCACATTCTAGTGAGAGCACAGAAGCATACTCAGATAGTTCTTGAATAATGCAATTAAGTGTTATAAATAGAGATATGGACAAATCATACTATTGCCCACAAAGATATACACCAATTATACGTAAAGTAGAAATTACAACTAAAAGGAAACAGGAGGAGGAGTGGATCGGTCTAGGGAAAGGCTGAGAGCAAGGGATGTCTTCATAAGATGATGATGTTTGGGTCCTGCCTAAAACTATGCTGTTCCAATGCAGTGTCATTTTCAGAATGTTTAAAATGTATATTATAAACTATAATAACCCCCCCCGACCCTTCTCACTTTGTAGCACAAATTAGCATCAATGCCATTTTATAACTATTGAAGGAATAATAATAAAAAAAAAGGACAGTAATAATAAGTACTGTTGCAAGCATTTTACATATGCTGGCTAATTCAGTTCACATGATGGTATTTCAATGCTGTGGGTACTATACCTACCTTTTAAAAGTGGAATTAAAGTACAGAGAAGTTTAATAAATTACCCAACATCACACAGCAAGGTCAAACATTGTGCCAACTACGTTAGATTCATTATTTTGCTAGGTCTTCCCAAGAACTTTTGCTCTGAGCTATGTTCAAGTATTTTAGGGTGAGGACTTGAGAGGTTGAAAGACCTGAAACTTAGAAATGGTTGGTCTTCTCTCAGGAACACCTTTCAGACAGAGGACCAATAGTTGACATTGGGTCAGAGGCATGGAATTACATGCATGGAGTATTTAGAGATAGAAATCGTGTACATACCAAATGAATTAAATTCAGTCTCTAGAAATGGGGAGTTATTCATAAGAATAACATTGTTTGAGTTATATTTTAAAAAATAGTAAAAACACTCTGGTGGCACCTTGAATGAAATGGAAGGGAGAGGAGTGATGTGGAAGGCTGTTTGATGACCAGCCACATGATCTAAGTCAAGATGGCAGCCATGAACATAGGGGGATGCATTTGAAAGATGTTCTAGAGGTGGAGCCAATAGAGTTTGATAGCTAGTTGTTCACAGGCTGGTGGGAGACATAAAGATCAACTCCAAAATTTCTCACTTTGACCACTATGCTGGAATATGCTGGTGCATCTGAAAAGATGTATATGTAGGAGAATTGGAAGGTTTGATGGAAAAAGTAGTTTGTTCGGGTGCATTGAGTATGAACTAGGTGACTAAGGAGGACATTTTCATTTGGCAACTGAATATACAAGTCTAGAGTAATGCACATAATTCTTTTCTATGAAAAAACAACCTGTGGCCTAGAACTTAGAGACATTCTTTGGTGGGATAATAATTTCTCAGCCGGTGTCTCTTTACAGGACTTGATTTAGTGACAGATGCTGTTCTCACAATCATATATGAATGTTCACAACCATCTTTCTCCTGGTTTCACAGATGAAGAAACTGCAGCTGAGAGTGTAAGTCATTTTTCTAGTGCAGCACAGCCAGAGGTTTACCAGCAAAACATTCTCTACTCCTCAAACGGTATTTATCATATCCAACATTTTAAGCTCCCATGGCTGAACTTCCCTCTTTGAAAAGTTTTGCAGCTATTCTGGGCACTAGGGATAGAAGAGAGATGCTGAGGATGCAGGTTTAGGTGAGGGTATGTGGCATTGTATAATTCCTTTTTGGTCTTTACAAAACTGAGCACTCTTGTTTTTGACTTGAAGATTCTACTAAACAGTTCACCTCCCTATGTCTCATTTTTCTTATCTACAGTATGGAATGACAATGGTGCTTGCCTCCTAAGGTAGATGAAAGAATTCAGTAAGTTTATATATCTAACATTTTTTTTCCTGGCACTGGTGTATGTTCCAGACCTATTAGCTAATATGACGTTAATCAAAACAGTGAGAACGACAGTGAAAATAACCACCTATTTATTTCTATATTGTTCTCATTGACTTAAAGAAGAAACGCCAGTCAAGCTTTGCCCCCATCCCTTTTGAAAGAGAGAGGAGATAGTCTTTCAAAGAAGTGCTTCACTGTACTATGGCCTTCACCTCAGCCTTCCACCAGCCAGGATCATGGGTGCACCCCTAGAGCCCCCCTGAATTTTCAGATTGACCTGTAATTCCAACTGGGGACCTCCCTATGTGGCTCCAGTATCACATAGCAGTGCCCCGCTGACTGTACCACCACAGCTGAGTCAAGTTTGGTATGATTAGACCTCAATTAGACTGAAAAGTAATACTAGTTGTCAAGGTTTAGAATTTAGAAGTCTCTGGCCCATGCATTATGAGAAAGAAAAGGAAGTAATACTGTGGTAGTAAATTGAGAAGAAAGAAAAGGAACCTTTGTCAAGGTCCAGACAGCCTAAAAAGCTCATCATCCCTGCTCCACACACACCCCCTAGGCTTCAATAGCACTAAAAGAGGTAACATGAGTAAGGTTTTATGGACGGGTTGAAGGACACAGAAACCTAATGTTAGGACCCTCAAGTAGGACTGTCTGGGACCAGGAGGAGACTGGACTGGGTCCTGTAAGAGAAGAGCACCCAGAACACCAGCCCACATGCAGGACAGCCTTTGTTTGGACTTTTAAAACAAGGAGGGTGAATGCTTGAAACATAAAAGAGCAACTTGGGCCATCTGGTTCTGTAACAGTCCCCCATCAACACGTCCTCACTTGATGAGACCGATATAATAAATGAGGATAGATGTGTTTCGCTCCTGTCAACAGCCATACGAGAGGAAAGATAAGAGAAGCTTTTGAAATTGTAGAGATCTTTTGGCTTTAACTATTCCAGAGGCAATTAGTTCCATATGGGAAGCAAATCCATGTGGATAGATTTAACTATCAATTCTGTAGCTGCTTATCAAGAGGCAGTATATTTTGTAACACACGCACAAAAGCCAGATCGTGTTACTCTGACACCTGCTTCCACCCAGACTGAGACACAATGAATAAGTCTTTGGCCCCTGATCTTCTATGTGTCAATTCATTTTAAAGAAATTAATTAATGATATTTGAAATTGATAATATTAATGATAAATAGCTTTTTAAAACAAGCTGAATTGAAGCAATGCTCCTTTTAAGAGACTCTAAAATGTTTAAAACACAACATTCTAAGGCAGCATTTCCCCTTTATGCTATGGTAAAAGCTGGGTGATCTATAGAAGAAGCTTTTCTAACTTTGTCATTTTTTGAAGGAATTTATAATAGATAATTGTGAAGAAGAAAAATCATTAGACAATGAAAAATGTATTCCTGCAGGCTACCACAAGATTTCCCTTATAAGGATGCTACTACTTATACTCATTTTTATGCTTAAGAGAGGAAGAAAAGGGGCCAGCAGGTGGCACAATGGTTAAGGCACTGGACTCCCACATGGTCAACCAGGTTTTCAGCCCTGGACCCAGCAGTTTGAAACTCACACCAGGCACATGTGTGTGCATGCCCAAAATCTCAAGAGGTAAATAGAGGAGGAGTAAAAAAAAAAAAGTGTAAGAAAACAAAAAGATGAGGAGAAGGGGTGGAGGAAAGGGATTTAAAAAAATTAGGAAGAAATGAAAGATGAAAAGAAAGGGATGCCGGCAGGTGGCATGGTGGTTAAAGGTACTGGACTCTCACATGGCTGACCATGGTTTGAGTCCTGGACAAGGCAGCTTGCTTTCTCACATTCCTTCTCTCTCTCTCTCTCTCTCGCTCTGTCCCTCTCTGGTCAAATTAAAATAAATAAATAAATAGAGTTAAATAAAATACTTATTTTTTTAAAAAAAAAAGGAACAAAGGGAAGAGAGAAAGAAAAGAGGAAAATAGGGAAAAAAAAGAATAAGGGAAAAAATCTGACAACAACTTTCTCATGTGCCCTGTGCCTTCCATTCTTTTTAGACTGGTTTCTCTTTAACAACTGCACACTCATCAGCTGGTGTGGAGAGAGCCACAGGAGTGCTGGTGGCAGGAGTTGGCCCTCACAGGTAACACAATTCCCAAGCCAAGGAACCTCAAGACCCAGAGTATTTATAAAAATATCTGTAGGACAAACCTGTGGCCTTCAGGATTTGGCAAAAAAAAGTCAGCCCATTAATTCAAACATTTGTGCTAAGCAAAGAGCAGTGCATTTTCTCAGGCAGTTCCCCGTTAGTTTCCAAACCCATGTGTATTTCCAAGGGAATGTGATCCATATGTTTTTAATTCATTTACATTTAAATCATCATAATGCTGTTTTGCTGAACTATTTGATGTCCAAGAAGCCTATGAGGCCTTTTACAAGCCCTTTTAAAGGCTTTCTCCTTTGAACCTGCAAGTCATGGTTTTCCTGTACAGAATATGAATTAAAATAAGGAAAGGTTATAGTTTCTCTTCAAACTAAATTCTTCTGTATTTAAATGGATAATAATAATGACAACCATTAAAATAATGTGATCTCAGAGGCAACCTTACATATAAATTTAGAAAAAAATCTATCGGCTAAAAAAAAATGTTCTAGCATTCCCAATGCAACAAGCATGAATAGTAGTGGTTAGATCCTATTCCATTTTCAGATTAAATTTAAAATATTATTTGCATTTTTAACCCTCTGATTTTTCTAAAACCCAACCTAATTTCTTTCAGACTTTATATGCATTCATGAATAGTAATTGTGGTTATCCTTTAATATTTTTTAAAGAATGTTTCGAATGCCTTTGTGCTGGAATTGCATAGGCCCTCAATAAACGTATAAACCAATAGAAAGTAGCCTTAGTTTTTAAAAAGTAGTTATCACAATAGTATCTACCATTTATTTAATATGTTTATGTGGATTGGGCATTCGATAGGAGGCTTTACATATATTGTCTAATTTAATATTTATAACATTTTGCAAGTGTATTGTGCTTATTCTCATTTCAAAGGCACAAATATTGCACAAGTTACTTCATTGAAGGAAATTTTTCAAATTCCCATGACTGGCAAGCAGAATAAAAGCATCTAGAAGACTGAGCAGAGGTTTAGGGGTTAAGAGTTACTTCTTGTGCAGTTTCTAAGAGGGCCACTCTAAAGACACGAGGAAAATGCTGTAAAAGTAGAAACTTCCTTTGTGTAAGTTCTTCCTATGTCTCTGTGGCACTGTGCAATGCAGAATGGAAAACAAAAATGAGCAAAACACCATCTTTTCACTTAAGGAGCCCCCAGTCTAGAGGTCTGGAAAGACATCACTGTCCATGCAGTGTGATTATGTCTTGTAACTTGAGGCTAGATACTAGTGTACTACAGTGTGTAGAATAGCACTGGAAGATGGGGTTCAGGGTTCATTTTGATGGCCCAATAATACAAACGAACCACTGGGACAAAGCCTGACCCATATTCAGTATTTATTAGACATTGATTCTCTTCTTCTAACTTGTATGGAATTTATCCTTAAGGCAAGAACCAAGTGTTTTGTTTTCTTGGAAGATAACCTTCCATAGCAGTGTAAAGGGTGGAATTAGAGATACCAGAGATGGGAAAGCCAGATAGCAAACTCTTCTAATAGTCCAGTGGTAGACAAAAGTATGCTGGGAAGTCCAGTGGTGGACAAAAGTATGCTGGGAAGAAGAATTAATAATAGAGAACCTTGTGTCTCTCCTTTCACCATTATTTTGTAACACTTGGCTCTTTAAACAAAAAGCAAGCCTCATGCTGCAGTATATGCTGAAAACTCGAATTTCATGCTCATTTCACCAGTATAATGTGTATGTACTTACAAACATACACGCTGGTCATCGATAATAAAGACTAGCTTAATTATCACAAAAGCAGAAATGCTTTATTTCTGGACAATCACTTCAAAATTAGCATGACTTTATGCTGTATTTTGTCTTTCTCCACTGATATTGTAAATTCATATCATTAAAAAGGAGAAAGACCTCCTAAACAGAAAATGGCCAAAATTATTTATATAAAATGAAGTTACTTTTCTTCATTGCTTTCAATGCAATTTCATTGTCAATGTCAGTATTATATATAGGGAATCTTCAAAAGTTTATGGAAAAGGTGTACTATAAAAAAAAATACTGCATGAATTTCGTAAATTTTTCACACCAAAATCTATTGATATTTCAGTTCCATTTTCCAGAAAGTCTTTAGACTAGCTTAATTATCACAAAAGCAGAAATGCTTTATTTCTGGACAATCACTTCAAAATTAGCATGACTTTATGCTGTATTTTGTCTTTCTCCACTGATATTGTAAATTCATATCATTAAAAAGGAGAAAGACCTCCTAAACAGAAAATGGCCAAAATTATTTATATAAAATGAAGTTACTTTTCTTCATTGCTTTCAATGCAATTTCATTGTCAATGTCAGTATTATATATAGGGAATCTTCAAAAGTTTATGAAAAGGTGTACTATAAAAAAAAAATACTGCATGAATTTCGTAAATTTTTCACACCAAAATCTATTGATATTTCAGTTCCATTTTCCAGAAAGTCTTTGAAGTCCCCTCGAATATGTTGAGAACAGAGATTTATCTACTGATAATTGAGAGGTCTTGAAACATCTACCCATCCAGTCTTTCCTCACTTGTTGGCTAGAATTGTCCTTAAAAGCTTCACTTTTATGGGAACCAGCAGTTAGCGTAATGGCTATGTCGCTGGACTCCCACGTAGTCATCTGCGGTTCACGTCCCGGACCCGGTGGCTTAATAAAACTCACCCAAGCACGTGGGCGTGCGTGCCCAAGATTCCGAGAGGAGAATGGAGGAGAAGGGATTGCGGCGTGACCATCCCCTCTGGGGGGGGATTTCTCGCTTTCTGTCTGTCTCTCTGTCTGTCTGGCGGGCGCACGCGCCCTATAGCAAAAAAATCTCTCCAAAAAAAAAAAAAAAGCTTCACTTTCATTTTCCAATGGTATTTCGGTCTTTTGTAACTTGGAGCTTAGGGTTTGAAGGAAGAAGAAAAATTATCAAACTCTTCTTAATAACTTAAACTTGAGGTAAGTTGGTGGTACAGCAGTAAAACACGATGCTTCCGTAATGCTGACCCACATGGGAAGGTTGTAGGTTTGTGTCTAGAAGCTACTCTGAGTACACATGCTATATAGGTCCCCATGATCTAGGACTGGCTGAAGGATTGGAGTGGATCACAGTGTCAAGAGCAGTTGGGACACCTGTGTCTTTGTGTCTTTCACTTATAGAAGACATAAATAAACTTAAGAGAGTACCTTAACCTCTATTGGCACTGTGATAAATCAGGTGATTGCATAAGGTAGAGGTCATCTGATATATCTTAGATATTTTTTTGTCTTCCACTTCTCAAAGTCTCTCACTTGAGATAATTGCATTGACTATAATATTTGCATTTGTTCACTTCCTATCATCATCCCTGCAATAGCCTGCTCATGGGGACCCCATAGAAAATTTCCAGTAAGCCTCTCAGCTTCCATTCTTGGCCTGCTATAATTCCTTCTCCACATAACACTCAGATCTTCATTTCAAATAATAAATACACACACACACACACACACACACACACAGCCCTCAACAGCATACTATTACTTTCACTGTACTTATAATTAAGGTGAGTCTTTGTGATCTGGTTCTAGCCCAAACCTCAGCCTCATCTGACCAGCTTCAAACTCTCCATTGATAAGTTCTGGCCAGGTCATCCTGCCTAGGATGGCTCCTTAGACTTAAAGCTTACCTGAAATGTCACCTCTTCAGTGAGACCTTCCCTCACTGTTCCAGATAGAACACCAAGTTTGTTACCCTGTGTGTAGGAATAAAATAAACAATCATGGCCAGAATGTGTCATGCATGTACACATACACACACACCCAGAAGAAAAGAAAATACAGTTTTGTAACATTTCTATTTCGATGAACTATCAGTATACTACTGGGTTGGAATATAAATACAGATCTTGAGAGTCACAATCAAATAAGTGATCAAAGTTGCAGCCTCTTAGAAGCTGCCCCCCTAAACTCTGTCACATGAGCTTTTTTATTTTCTTCATTATGTTCCGCACTATCTGAAGTCTGGCTTATTTATGTGTATGTGTTAACTTGTTTATTGCTGTCTGTTAATGAAAATGTGTATAGTATCTTCAACTGTATTGGTGTGAGGTGTATTAATGTTGGGTAAATTCACTTTACAAGCTAAGTGATGTATAGTGATTTAAGGTTTATTTATTTATTTATTTTTGGAGAGGTTTTTGCTATAGGGCACGTGCATTTGCCAGACATACAGAGCGAGACAGAGAGACAGAAAGTGAGAAATCACCCCCCAGGAGGGATGGCCATGCCGCAATCCCTTCTCTTCCATTCTCCTTTTGGGATCTTGGGCATGCATGCACACGTGCCTGGCATGAATTTTTAAGTCACCAGGTCCAGGACTCGAACTGAGGTCCACTACATGGGAGTTCAGCAACATAGTCAAATAATAAATACACACACACACACACACACACACACAGCCCTCCACAGCATACTATTACTTTCACTGTACTTATAATTAAGGTGAGTCTTTGTGATCTGGTTCTAGCCCAAACCTCAGCCTCATCTGACCAGCTTCAAACTCTCCATTGATAAGTTCTGGCCAGGTCATCCTGCCTAGGATGGCTCCTTAGACTTAAAGCTTACCTGAAATGTCACCTCTTCAGTGAGACCTTCCCTCACTGTTCCAGATAGAACACCAAGTTTGTTACCCTGTGTGTAGGAATAAAATAAACAATCATGGCCAGAATGTGTCATGCATGTACACATACACACACACCCAGAAGAAAAGAAAATACAGTTTTGTAACATTTCTATTTCGATGAACTATCAGTATACTACTGGGTTGGAATATAAATACAGATCTTGAGAGTCACAATCAAATAAGTGATCAAAGTTGCAGCCTCTTAGAAGCTGCCCCCCTAAACTCTGTCACATGAGCTTTTTTATTTTCTTCATTATGTTCCGCACTATCTGAAGTCTGGCTTATTTATGTGTATGTGTTAACTTGTTTATTGCTGTCTGTTAATGAAAATGTGTATAGTATCTTCAACTGTATTGGTGTGAGGTGTATTAATGTTGGGTAAATTCACTTTACAAGCTAAGTGATGTATAGTGATTTAAGGTTTATTTATTTATTTATTTTTGGAGAGGTTTTTGCTATAGGGCACGTGCATTTGCCAGACATACAGAGCGAGACAGAGAGACAGAAAGTGAGAAATCACCCCCCAGGAGGGATGGCCATGCCGCAATCCCTTCTCTTCCATTCTCCTTTTGGGATCTTGGGCATGCATGCACACGTGCCTGGCATGAATTTTTAAGTCACCAGGTCCAGGACTCGAACTGAGGTCCACTACATGGGAGTTCAGCAACATAGCCATTACACTAACTGCTGGTCCCAATCTCAGGTATTAAATAAATAAATCAATAAAAATGTAAGCACTTTGTTTCTCTTATTCATCTCCTACAGACAGCACCTGGGACAGTGCCCAACAATTCAGTCTCTAAAGTTAAAGTCTTCTCCTAAAGTGGTTGGTTTTTAGGTGTCAGTTTAGTTGGGCCATGGTACCCAGGTATTTGGCCAAACGCCAGTCCAAATGTCACCCTGAAGGTATTTTTCAGATAAAGTTAAAATTTAAGTCAGTACACTTTGAATAAAGTAAAAACATCTTTGATAATGTGGGTGGGCTTCATTCACCCAGTAAATTAAAAGAAAAACAGAGATTCTTGAGAATTCTGGCTCCAGATTGCTCTAGACCCTAGGCTGTAATATCAGATCTTTACCAGATCTCCAACCTGGCAGCTGGTTCTGGAGGTTTCAGACTTAAATAGATGAGCCAATTCTAAAAATAAATTGCTTTCTCTCTTTTGCTCTTTTTTTTTTTTTTTTTTTGTACACAAACACACACACACACACACATATGCATTCTATTGGTTTATTACTCTGGAGAACCCCAAAACTTACTAGCACTCTTCTTTAGGCATGCCATCCTTTGTCTAGAATCCCCCATTCAGGGTAGGAGCTAAACCAATATGCTCATTATGTCCTCAAACTCTCTTTTCTGCTTTCCTTGCCTGTTCATTATCTCCTCACCATTCCCCTGTTGCTCAAACTCCTAAACACAAGCGACTTCTCTAATTTCTTCTCTTATCCTTCAGGCTTTCCAAGTTACCCTGTAAAGGGCCTACAACTAGATTCCTTGTTGCCCCGAATATGAAGCAATATTGTTGTTACTTCCTTGCTCCTGAAAGACTTCTGACAGATGTTGTTTCAGCTACATATTTGGATTGAAGTAAAAATCAGAGAATATAAGATTAACTGCAAAATGCTAGCTGGGTTGCTGAGTAGTGAGATAATGAATAACATTTTTTCTGCTTTGTGCCTTTCATTAGTATCCAGTATTCCACGCTGAGAATTTAAAAATAAGTTATACAAATTATGATTTTTTTTAAAGAAAACTGGAGATGCAAACAGAAGTTAAATAGACAGAGACTTCATGAACATGCCTTCTTTAATGAGCTAGCACATGTGTCAATATCATTCATGCTGACACTGGATCTCGTTGCATCTCTGATGGCTTCATATGTTACTGTGATGTCACCAGCTGGACTTTGAGCTTTGAACAGGCACAGTGTCTCACACGATAATGTATAAAAAGTGCTGAATGGTCAGACAGACCTCAGTTAGAAACTTGTATATATGTAATAACTACATACACTCAACCATGTGCCCTCAATCATGAGGCTTAATCTCCCTGATTCTTAAGTCTTAAAATGAGAATAATAAGACATTTATGGGAGAACTTGCAGTGCTGGTTCATTGTAGATGGTGATTCGTTGTTAGTGTCTACTCTTGGAGTTATATGTTAATTTCCATAGCACCTAATCTCACACTAAGCATGCAGTACAATAAAATCACTATGTATAAAATGGAATAGAGTGAAATTAAACCATTGTTTGAGGCAGGTTGGGGCAGGAGCTTTTTTCACTAGAGTTTTAAGCTACGCTCCTACAGATTTCCAAATGTCTATATCCAAATTGTATTATTAGAAAAGCGTGTCTTGCGTAAGTGACAATTTTTGCCATTGTTCTTTAACAATACAAATGTCCCTCAACTAATGACGGATTACTTCTCACTAAACTCACTGTAAGTTAAAAATATCATTAAGCCAAAAATATATCTAATGCATCTAACCTACTGAACATCATAGGTTAGCATAGTCCCCTTAAATGTTCTCAGACACATATGTTGGCATCATGTAACACAAAGCCTATTTTATAATAAAGTGCTGAATATCTCTTGTAATTTATTGAATACTTTTCTGAAAGTGGAAAACAGAATGGCCCTATGGGCACTGAAGTACAGTTTTTACTAAGTCTGCATATATGAAATACATACTGCTTTCACACGATCGTAAATTTGAAAAATCAGAAATGAAACCAACCAGGGACTGTCTACATAGACACAACCATCTTGACAGAAGTGCTACTTGATTCTCAACATTGGACTCTGATTTCTTTTACAGAAAATTCATGTTATGTCCTAAAACTGTCAGTTTTCAAATTTTGTGCAAATGAAATTCCTTCTACATAAAAATTACTAATGAGGGAATTACCAGTATCATCTTTCTTTAAAACTTTCATTTCAAAACTTGCTAGAGCCAGAATTGATAAGGTCACTTTAATGCAAGACAACAAATCAAACAAACCTTTCCCCAGGGCAAATAATTATTTTTTAAAAGCATATTAATTGAGGCAGCAGCCATTGGCATAGGCAGTAGAACACTACTGCAAAACACTAGAGCCATGTTGGAGGCTCCAGGTTGGACCCTGGGTCAACCTGAACACACTGGTATAAGACACAGGTGCATCCATGATCCTGGCTGGCCGGAAGCCTGGAGGGAGCTGGGGAGTGCTGAGAACCTGCCTAGAGTTCTCGTTGTCCTTTATTTCTTCCTCTCTTACTTACTGCCTCTTTCCAAATCCCTCTCTTTTTCCCTTCTTTCCATCCTTTCCCTCCTCTCTCTGAAAAAAAAAAAAAAACTTTTTCAAGAAGTACATTGACGGATAAAAATATCACAAACTAGAAAAAACAAAAGTTGGTGGGTTTCTACCCTAAAAGACATAGAAAAAATATATTCTTGTTTATTCAGTTGTTACCCTAGTAATAGGAGGCAAATCAAAGCTTGGTATTGGTTTGATCTCATTAGAAAAGAAATTTTGGCAATGAGTGAAAGACTTAAGAGACTCTTCCAACTCTAAGATTTTATATTACTGTGATTTAGCCACTCCAGGAAATATTTTAAATGTTCGTTTTTAATATTGTGTTGTCTCCATTTTTGTTTGTTGTTATGCAAACAGTGTTAAAATCCTGAGATTTTTGCCACTCAAACATCTTGTTTTTAAAAAGCAAGAAGAAAGAGAAAGAAATAGCACAAATGTTTCTGAAATTTCACAGGGTAATTCTATTTAACTCTACACTAATGCACATATATAACAGAATTATGCAAATATATGACATCTGCATATACCATCAGAGAATTACTTAATGCATTTGCATGACTTCCCAATACTAGTTCAAGAACTAAGTTTAAAGGATTCAAATTTTAAATATGCTCCAAAAAGTTTGTACTAGATATTCTACAATTTTGGAAACTTAAAAAGTTAGTCTGTAGGCTTATGGATATTATATATATAAAGCCCCTATGATTTACACTTGCTTTAAATACTCGATTAAGCATCCATATGACCACCTGATCCTGTAGAATGTCAGGGTAAATACGGTGTTTCCAAAGTTAAGTGCTCAGACACAGAGGTCATTGATTCTTCAGGAGACAAGAGTATCATTTATTTAGCAAATGGCATCTGATGTCTTTGTACCATTCAGATATGTCATTAGATATAAACTGATGCAAATGAGGGGGAAAAAACTACAATTATGTTCCAAATTCAAAAGAAAATCCACAATTTATTTTGGAGACTAACTTTCTGAAAAGATGGCCAGCTTTTCCTGCATTAGCGAAAAAAGCTTATGATGTTAGAAGTTTCAAGCTTTTCCTGCATTAGTGAAAAAAGCTTATGATGTTAGAAATTTCACCTGGATTTATTTTTTTAGCTCCAGGGAGAAATAAGACAACATGTATTTTGGAAGGTGATCAAGGAATGCCTGTTAGCCCCACAACAGTATAACTGACATTAGTCTATCGTATTTTACATAAATTCCCGAGATTTGAGTCAGGAATCCCTGGAAGACATCCTTATATGTGTCTAGTGGCCTATTTTTATTTCTAAATAACAGTGTACTACCTAGAAGATCTGCCCGATGACTTAGCATGAAGGGAATTAAAGTTACACTCTTTAAGTAGAAGTTCTGCCTGTGCATCAGGCTCCTCAACAGGGTTCTAACCTGCCTGTACCTGGAAAACTGAGCTATCAGAACAGTCCACCATGAGTCCTATTTCCAAAAGAATCCATTGCTTCTCATAGAAGAAGCAGTGAAGAATTTGAGGACTGGTGGAAAGTCTCTTGGGAAACTGAGCTGACAACCTTAAGTAGAGAAAGTGGATAAAAGTTTGTTACAGGCAGCAATAGTGCAAGTGCCTTGGATAGCTGGAAGACAAATGATCAACCTTAGGTTTAATCCCCAGTGTGGCCTGAATACATGCCATGTGTACATGTGAACACCCAGGATCCTGAGGAGTGGGAGGACCATGGAAAGGGGATTGTGGCATAAGAAGACCCAGTCAAGAGTGTCTCTCTCTCTCTCTCTTACAGGCACATGCTTTCTATCATTAAAAAAAAATAGTTTGGTGGGGTTCAGAACATACTACCCCAAATACTACACTTTGGCATTTGAGAAAACAGCAGAAGCAGGAAGTTTTCTCTAATCTTCTCTCATCCTTTTCCGAAAGCAGAGAAAAGAATTTTCTGACCTTCATCTGAAGCTCTTCCTATAACTAGAGAAAGGAATGTCCTTGTCTCTGAAGACATGGGGACACACAAAGAATCTGAACAAACAGACCTTGATTAGTTTCCCTATCTTATTACCATTAGATCATACTCCTGTACAACTATCCACTTCTTCAAACCTGCAAATAAGTTTTGCTGTTTCTTTGGAAATAAATTTTTCAAAACCCCTATGTCTCATGAAACTTAAATTAAATAAATTTCTATGCCTTTTTCTCACCTATCTTTATTATGTCATAGGGTCCTCAGTCATAAATGAGTAAAGAAGCAATATTACTTTCTCTCCTCTATAGTTTTCACACATTTGGGGGTCTAGGAACTCACCTAAATGTAGAAGAGAACCAAGGAGTCACTCAGGATCCACAGTGGGAGAAAGCACAATTGATGATAAAACTGAAGTATTCTCTGGTGTAATATAAAGTCCAAATATCCACAAACAGATGAATGGATTGAAAAGATGTGGCACATATACTCTATGGAATATTACTCAGCCATTTAAAAAAAATAAAAACCAAAAAATAAGACTCTGACATTTGAGAGAAAGTGGACAAATATGACTTACTGCGAAGTAAAGCAAGCCAGACCATGAAAGAGAGGCATTTTATATCCCCACTCATTATACACACAGAATGTCAGTACTTTGTGGCAGAAACTGAAATATTGGAAGGTGTGAAGGCATGGAGAGCAACTGTAGATACCAGAGGATGAGTGTAGGAATGTAGGAAGAGGATGAGAAATGCGAGAGGATAAGAGGAAGGGAATCAAGGTGAAAAAGAAAGAAGCAAAACATTTAAGAGGTACAAAAATGGAAAATTATTGGGACCAGCAGTTAGCATAATGGCTATGTCACTGAATTCCCATGTAGTCGTCAGCAGTGCATGTCTCAGACCCAGTGGTTTAAACTCACGCCGGGCGTGTGTGCCCAAGATCCTGAGAGGAGAATGGAGGAGAAGGGATTGCAGTGTGGCCATCCCCCCTGGGGGGTGATTTCTCGCTTTCTGTCTTTCTGTCTCTCTCTGTCTCTCTGGCAAGCGCACATGCCCTGTAGCAAAAAGTCTTTCAAAAAAAAAAAAGGAAAATTATCTGTTGTGATAATTTTGTTATATCTTTAACAGAACCAATATACAGTGTATTCATGATGGGAAAATTCATTTGGTATGCTGTAATGATACATAGTGATTGAATGTAAATAAATACATTTTTTAAAAAGTATTTTTAAGGGACCAGCAGTTGGCGTAATGGCTATGTCGCTGGATTACCATGTGGTCAACCATGATTCGAGTCCTGGACCCAGTGGCTTAAACTCACACCAGGCGCATGTTTGTGCATGCTCAGGATCCTGAGAGGAGGATGGAGGAGAAGGAATTGAGGCGTGTCCATCCCCCCTGGGGAGTGATTTCTTGTTTTCTGTCCCTCTGTCTCTGTCTTTCTAGGGAGCACATATGCCCTATAGCAAAAACCTCTCCAAAAAAAAATGTAGTTTTAAAAACCTGGATTTTTGGGAACTAGCAGTTAGCATAATGGCTATGTCACTGGACTCTTACGTAGTCGACCGTGGTTCGTGTCCCGGACCCAGTGGCTTAAAACTCACGTCGGGCACGTGTGCGTGCATGCCCAAGATGCCGAGAGGAGAATGGAGAAGGGATTGCAGCATGACCATCCCTCCTAGGGGGTGATTTCTCGCTTTCTGTCTCTCTGTCTCTCTCTGTCTGGCGAACACACGCGCCCTATAGTGAAAATCTCTCTCAAAAAAAAAAAAAAAATCTGGATTTTGTCCCTAGTTCTTGGCACAGAGCTTCAAAAAACTGAAATTTCCTGAATGGTAAGCATATTTTTGTTATACTAATGAGAGGATTCTAGTCTGCCCCTAGATAGCTTCAAGATGAGGGGTGGGAGTGATCACCAGAAGGGTCAACCACATGATTAAAAAGTTAGAAACTTGGGGCAGCCTGATGTCCAATGATGGGAGGGGCTTCAGATTGAGTCCAATCACATGGTCAATGATATAACTGATCATTTCTATGAATAAAGCCATAATAATAACTGTGGACACTGAGGCTCAGAGGAGCTCTATGATTGATGAACATAGTGATATGCCACAAAGTGATATGTTCAGGCTTCATGGCAAAAGGTCATAGAAGATCTGTGTCCTGGTCCTTTTTCAAACCTTGTCTTGTAGGTATATTTTGTAATAAAATTATACTCATAGGTATAGTACTTGCAATGAGTCCTATAAATTGTTCTAGAGTTCTAGAATTATTGACCCTCAGGGAGTGATGGGAACCTTTGAATTTACAGCCAGTCAGAAGTATAGGTGACCCCCGCAACTTGATTGCATCTGATCTGAGGACAATCTTTTGGAAAATGAGTTCTTAAACCCATGGCATCTGATGCTAACTCTGGGGAATTTGTGTCAGAGTTCTATTAAAGTAAAGCCACTTGAGGTAGAAATAGAGCATCTCCAAGCTAGAGAATTAGCTCAAATTCCCTGAGAGAGAACAGTAATACAAACTCAAAGATCCCAGCTCTCTCTCTCATCTTGATGAAATCAGAGGTAGAATGAAAGATTTCCCCAGGGATGTAGGACTACACCTAACCTTGGTGCTAGTCTTGAAGGAAGGGCTCTTACAAGTGAAAAGGTTAACTAAGTGCATGTTAGCAAAAGAGAGAGACATAGCAAGAATGTAGGTGAGACAACAGGGCTGAAGCAGTCTGAGATTTATATATGCCAATATAGACGATGTTTAAAGGTGGAACAAAGGAGAGCATCCTGGGCAATATATCAGAAGATGAACATAGGTTACGTTATCAGCATTATAGCCAAAAAATGAGATTCATGCTTAGGTGTAGACTGTGCTGTTAATTAGAACTGCAGTGAGTAGTTCTAATATTAGATGAATGACATTATAAGTAAAAGCGCTAGTCTTGAGGGTTCCATTGTAAGAGTAAAGCTGTTATGGTTTGAATGTCCCCCGGCCCCCATATTAATATGTTGATATTTGGTTGTGATGGGATTAAGATGGTGAAAACTTAATCTGATTATGGTATTAAAATATGAGGTTTTCAAAGTCTCTTGTTATAAGGGAAAATGCAAATTAAAACTACAATGAGATGTTATTTAATCCATTAGGATGGCTAGGATCACAAGTAAAAGTATATTTCATTGACAAAACTGAGAAGCTATTTGCTGATGATAATGTATATAGTAATATCTTTGTCTTGACTGACTTGAATGGTATTTTTGCTGGAAAAAGGAATGAACACTGTAAAGACATGATTCAATGCCAATAAATAAAGAAAAATGACAAGTGTGGGTGAGGCTGTGACTAGCATTTAACTCAAAGTGGATGAATATAGAAGACTGAATGTTGAGTGAAGTAAGCCTTTGAAAAATGCACATTGCATGGTCCCACTCAGTTTGTACCAGGTGCTATGGCAGAAGGTGAGAGACTTTAAAATGTGATGGTGTGGAAGATAGGTATAAATACTAGTGACTGTAAGGGGAAAGTGACTGATGGAGACTGGGTGTGTGGTACAAGGACAGAAAACATTTGAAGAAAAAACTGTTTAAAAAGGAAGAAAAAAAATAGAACTTGTTCATTATGAAATTAACTAATTTCGGTCATGTAGCACATTATTTAACAAATTGGTTTAATTATATATATTCATTAGGATTAAAGTATGCATGATGATATTTCTATTCCTCACAATAATTGCAAGCTACTTGTTGAAAAAAAAAATTCCAGGCATGTATGGTTTATGGCCAAAATCCTCATAGGGTGAAGAAGTGGAACAGAAAGGATTGCAGTGTGACCACACCCCATTGGGGGAGGGTGCTTTCTCTTCCTCTTTCTCTGTTTCTCTCTGGTAAGCCTATCAACATGAACCTTCTGACAATTAAAAAAATAAAAAGAAAAAAGAGCAAAATATGCATGTGCAAATGCATCAAGACTAGAGGAATCCTCAGAGACTCACAATTAAAATGTTCTTGGAAGGCAAAAAAACTGTGGCTATTTCCAGCATGAAACACTCAGGATGGGTGAGAGAGATGATCACCTCAGGTAATCACTCTTCGGGATGGTAGAAAGACCAGTGGAAACCACCAGGAGGGAAGAACACGCTGGAGACTTCAAACAGTAACATGACATTACGTTATGCCCATTTGTTAATAGTTCTATTAGTCTGCTTTTTTCTTTTGAAATGTGTTTTGAGTTACCAAATAAACTGCTTTGAAACTTTTTTTTTCTTAATGTGAAGCCTTTGGAAAGAGCTTAGAATTAAGGTCATCAGGGCAAAGCCCCGATGACTGACTCCTAGTGGATTCAAACAGAAAGAGAATGAAAGGACAGAGAGAGGCATGCGGACACTGGCACATGTGCTCTTGTTCTCTCACAATGTGAGGCCTTGCATGGCCGTGGGACCCCACAAACAAGAAGATCTTCACTAGATGGGGCCCTTTGACTTCCACAATTATGAGCTAAATATACTTCTATTTTAAAAAATTATCCTACTCAAGTATGTTCTGTCATTAGCAACAGAACAGACTAGAACAGCTTAAAGGAATAGCCAGAGAGTCAGATTAAATTTTCCCAATCTCTCACCAGGATGAAAATTTGCAAGTACCAGGTGGTGCAGGTAGTAGGAAGGGACTGGGGCAAAAGAGAGAGAGAGACATTATCAGCTAATGTTGCTAAAATGCCAATGGCTGTTTTCCTAGAATTTTGACTATGATGTCTAAACTAGCAAACATCTGCTTTTGAACATTGTCTATAGTAAAACAACAATAACAACATTGGCTATCATACTGAGCATTTATGGAATATGCTCTATGTCCTGGACACTGCTAAGCATTTTACATGCATTTTCTCAATTCATTCTCACAACAATATACAGTAGCTACTATATCAACCCACTTTACATAGCAAACAATGAAGGCATAGAAAGAAGTGCTAGAGAGCCCAAAAGGCTGGGACCTAAAGAAGTGTCTTGCAGTTGGAATGATGTTCTTTGTCAGTTGAGAAAGAATTAGGGCCAGATCAGGGATTGATAGCCATAGCAAAGATTAGTCATGGCCAAGGCAGCTGCAGTTTTTTTTTTTTTTTTTTTTTTTTGTACAATTTAAGAAACCAATATGGCTAATCAAATTGACTATGTAGTCAACAGAAGCCAGCTATCCATGAATTTAAAAACAGAATATAAAATAATTTTCAAGAGGGAGAATTTCTTTGATTAGATACAGCTTGGTTAGTTTCCCAAAGGGAATATTAAACAAAAGACTGCATGTGTCCTTGACTGTTAGAGACTGAGAACAACATCAGAAGAAACCCAGGAGAGGCACAATCCTTCTTAAGAGCCTTGACTAAGTCCTTGTATTTTCTGGCCTTCTGAAGATTCCCACACCTGTGGATATATGAAAAGGCTTAGTATTTAGGAGGTTTTATTACCAAATCATAAATATTTTATTTACCCAACCAGTAAGGAAGGAAGAAATGAGGGGGAATTTGGGCAGCTTTCTGAGGAAAGCCTTGCCAAGGCTCCCTTTGCATTGACTTTACACAACTCTCAAAAGCACTTTTGTTTTGTTTCAAATTTTTCATTCTGTTGGAATACAGCCATCAGGTATGTGGCACAGATAAAGTCATCTGCCAATATCCGGGTTTAAATCTGGAAAACAAACATGTCAATGAACTTGATCTAGGTATCATTTTTCATTCTAGCATCTGCTCTGCTATTTCCAAAGGTACCTGAGCAATGGAATGAATCAGTATTGATGCTGTCTTTTATAAAGAGAAACCTACTGACTTACTACCATATAGGTACCTATCTGTGCTGAGAATTTTTCTGCAAATGAGAAAGCTAGTCTTTGTTCGCTTTCTTGAATAAATTCCAGTGTGTCTGTGGAGAAGATTGCCAGGATGAGATGTGTCAGCTATGGCTAGAAAACAGCCATGTAAACAGTTTATGTAGAAATGGATTCTTAACTTTGCCTTCATGATGGCTTTCCCTGAGACCATAGAACTGGTGTCCACCATACCCACGACTGATTCCTCTTATTAGCTTCCATTCCTTTCAAATCGTCCAAACTTGCTTTTCTGAAACAAAAATCCAGCCTGTTGTCACTCTACTTAAAAACTTTCAACCATCGTCCATAACAGAGGCAGACGGTAGTTGAGCTTATTTATATTTATTATTGTTGTTGTCATCAAATTAGTGTCTAATACTAAAAACTCAGGAGATTTTACTTCAAAAGATATGGATTTCATCTTTTCTTATTAAAATGAGATAGTTTGGAAATACTTGGCCCCTTCCCCTACAAAGAGAGAAATTAAGTAGTAACAATCTTCTTTTAGGTTGAATGTTCATATTGCTCTTCACAACAGTCTGTGTTGTCTTTACAAATTTAAGGTAGTCAGTTCCCGAATACGGGGCTGCTTGTCCAGTTTTATAATGGTAGATAAATATACCTGTTCACATTCATTAGGTAGAAAGTGTTAACACGCTGGTAAATAGGCTCTCAAAAAAAGAGAGAGAGAAAGAAAGAAAGAGAAAGAAAGAAAGAAAGAAAGAAAGAGAAAGAAAGAAAGAAAGAAAGAAAGAGAAAGAAAGAAAGAAAGAAAGAAAGAGAAAGAAAGAAAGAAAGAAAGAAAGAGAAAGAAAGAAAGAAAGAAAGAAAGAGAAAGAAAGAAAGAAAGAAAGAAAGAGAAAGAAAGAAAGAAAGAAAGAAAGAGAAAGAAAGAAAGAAAGAAAGAAAGAGAAAGAAAGAAAGAAAGAAAGAAAGAGAAAGAAAGAAAGAAAGAAAGAAAGAGAAAGAAAGAAAGAAAGAAAGAAAGAGAAAGAAAGAAAGAAAGAAAGAAAGAGAAAGAAAGAAAGAAAGAAAGAAAGAGAAAGAAAGAAAGAAAGAAAGAAAGAGAAAGAAAGAAAGAAAGAAAGAAAGAGAAAGAAAGAAAGAAAGAAAGAAAGAGAAAGAAAACAACAAACAATTGTTTGTTGTTTGCTCATTTCCATAGTGTACAGACCTACTCTGCCAGATTTGAAGTAACCAACATGAAATCAGTAAACCCAAGATTGAGAAAAACTGCTAAGAATTGGCTCTTACACCAGTTGCAACACAGCATTGTAATACACATCAAGAAAGCTACATGTTTCGGGACCAGCAGTTAGCGTAATGGCTATGACGCTGGACTCCCACATAGTCAACCGCGGTTCTTGTCCTGGAACTGGTGGCTTAAATTCATGCCGGGCGCATGTGTGTGTGTGCCCAAGATCCCGAGAGGAGAATGGAGGAGAAGGGATTGCAGCGTGGCCATCCCCCCTGGGGGGTGATTTCTTGCTTTCTATCTCTCTGTCTAGTGAGCGCATAAAACAAAAACCCCCCAAAAAAAAAAAAAAAAAAGCTACATGTTTCAAAATGAGGAAACAGAACAAAAGTAAGAGGCTTACATATAATTTGCAGGCTCATACATACCCCTGGGTATTCCAGTCTTGTGAATGATCAAATAAAATTCAAAATACTAACAATGACTTATAAATCATTTTACAGTCTAATCCCAAACAAAATTGCTAACATATTTCCTGCCACTACCCACATATCCTGATCATATCACTTCTTGCTGTTTCCTGTATGTCCCAAGTATTATAACATATCTATGTCTTCATACATAATAGTCTCTTTACCTGGAATACCATTCTCATCTTTCACAGCTACTATGCATTTTTTGTGAAGCTTTCTAAAGTGATACTGGGTGGAGTTAAATACTCTTTATCTCTGCTTCTAGGTCATTATGCATTTTGGATTGTAAATTGTGAGCTCTCTGAGGGCAGGAACCATACCTTATTTATCTGTATATTAAAAATGCTTAACATAGACACTAGATTTCTGATACACACTTATCAAAGGCAAAATACATATCCAAATACATATTAAATCCTGTAAAGTTTAAGTCTCATTTATAAAAAGCTTTTTTATTTTTTTTGGAGAGTTTCTTGCCAGAAAGACAGAGAGACAGAAAGTGAGGAATCAAACCCCCCCCCCAGGGGGATGGCCATGCCACAATCCCTTCTCCTCCATTCTCCTCTTGGGATCTTGGGCATGCACGCACACATGCCCAGCTTGAGTTTAAGCCACCGGGTCTGAGATGTGAACCGTGGTTGACTACATGGGAGTCCAGTGACGTAGCCATTATGCCAACTGCTGGTCCCTATAAAAAGCATTTATTAATGAAACTTTAATGTGATCAATATAAAAATATTACTCAACTGTTAGGACTTTTATTTCCTTTCTTCTGAAGTCACCAGTTTTTAAATTTAATAAGCTTGTTACATAAACATATTACTAAATAGTTATCTATGTATTTTCTTGATTGCTCTGCTTGTTTGCCATTACAACATAATATTCTAAGAGTAAGAGTATTAATCTTATAAACGTAGTTGGTCACTGCTAACAAGTAGCCCATTCTCATAAATGCAAATGTGAACACTCCCTTTCTGCATACAATTCTTGAGAGACAAAATTTTGAAATAACTTTACGAGGTGCTTGAGTTTAAACAAAACCACGGTTTCTGAAGCACCGAGTACAGATGGAATTTAACTCCCTAATCACAGTGGTCAAGCCCAAATGATGAGGAATGAACTTAAAGGATGACTGGAAATGACGGACTTAGGAATACTTCTTCCTGCCTCAGCTAATACATTTAAAAAATAGAGTAAGGAACACTAGCTAAAATCTACATCTTATCCAATTTACATTATTTTTAACTGATGTGTTGCCTAGCACAGAGGTGTTCAAGTGTTTGATTTTAAAACCCCTTTTTATGCTTAAAATATTGAGGACTCCAGAGATTGTATTCATGTGGCTTATGTCAGTCAATATTTGCTTACTGCATTCAAAATTAAAACAAAAAATTTAAATTCAAGGATCTACAAGCACACATACCATTAGCCATCAGAAAGAAGATGCCACTAGATCTCATGGAGCTTCTGGAAAATTCCGTTATATATTTGAAAGAGAATGAGTAACAGAAAACAAAAACAAAGAAAAAAATCATTCTTACTATTATTATGAAAAATAGTTTTGACTTCACAGATTCCCTGTGAGGATTTTGGGGACAACCAAGGACCTTTGAAGCATACGTTAGAACCACTAGCCTAGAACATTTGGTACAAATAAATGCATTTGTTGAATAAATTAATTAGTGATAGAGTAAATGCATGGCCAAGATTCATTACCAGAGTTACATTTACAGAACTGTCTTTAATGAGCGATGACGAGAGCCTGCTTGGTTTTGCACTTTTATTGCCATATTAATCAATCAGTTTCAATTATTAGCCAATGGACTATCAAATAGAAAGCCCTAGGACAACAAGGAAAAATATGTTATGAAAGGACAATATCTAGCTTGTTTGAAATCTTTGTTTATAGTGATGTAAAGGGAGACAGGTAGAGAGTGGAGAAGGATTGGTTTGATGGGTTCAGCGATGACTAGAATAAAATCTCTTAACTCTTAAATCAATGATTCTATCACTTTTTTTTTTTTGAGACTAACACCATTATTGGATAGCCTTTAGATATGGAAAATAAGTCTCAATTTGTCTCATTTTAGTGTTTATTGTTCATTTAAAAGGGTAGCGTTTGACACAGCTTCCTACAAAACTCTTAACTGCATGCAGACCTGCCTTAGTTTTTCCATGGCTCATGTACTTTTCTCTTTACTTCTCAAGATCAATTTAATGAAAGTGCACATTAAGGCATGAATAAGTGACAATGGTGCCTTATATTTCTAAGGAGTTTTCTTATATGGTTTTAAACCAGAGACTCAGAATAGAAAGAATTAGAGTTCTCTTTAGCAAACTGTATAATATCTCCTGAAAAAGAATTTAAATCTACGTACTTCTTGGATATGATAGCCATCACTTTCTTGCTTCTGCTGTGAGTGTTCCTTACAATTTTCAGCCTGTTGCCCATTTCAAGTAGATTAGAGAGTCAAATAAATCATTCCAATAGAGGACAATCTTAAAATGAAATGTCTGTTGGGGAAATAGCTTTTCCATTTATTAATATTAATTTTTAACTTTACCATATGTTCAGTTCATTTTTCCATCTCTTAAAGTCAGGACTCATGGTGTGCATGTGTTTTTCTGAAGAGCTGAAAGAATGATGTTACCCACCCAGTGGTCAGTTTATAGCCTTCCCATTCCCAGTTCTTTTTCCTGATTTTAGCTCAATCCCAGGTATGGCCACATTCTGGTAAATCCCTTAAGCAAGAAATAGTGCAGCCAATTTAAACAAAAGAAAGGGAGGGAGTGCTGCTATGAACGGCAGCTATGCCAATGGGAAAAGAGAAATCAACTGTTTGCCAATACTCTGTGGCCTCAGGGTTAACGTAGTGTCCAAATAGAGCTTATAAAACGAATCTTAAAATTGAAGTATCACAGAAAAAAAAAGGGAAAGAAACAACCCATTTAAGGTGATGAAATGTTTTTCTGTTTCAGCACTGGGTTCTACCTTCTTCAGGAAGTCAGATCAACACAACAAATTGAATATATGCCATTGATTTTTAACCTTTTATGAAACCAGATTGATACTGAATATAGGTTCTGATATGATTTATTTACAAATGGATTTATATTTGCATTAAGTAAATGGAATAAGATGACATTGGATGTTCAGATCTGTTTGCCTTCCATAGGTGAACATATAGTGGTTGGTAAAGTTAGAACAAGAAAGCTTTCGAAATTGTCAGTTTAAGGAAAAGAGTGGATATCAAATGAGTTTTAATAAACAATTTTGTTAAGTAATCTAGGGCAATAAGGGCCCTAGAAATGTTGTGAAATTATTACAGTTAGAGGCTGTTGTGCCATTGGTTCTTCATAATCCCCATCATACCCTTCATCTTCTAAAAATATTTTCTGTATAAATCACAGAAGAAGTAATAGTAAAAAAAAATTAAAAAATGACGGAAGGAAGAAAAATTAGATGTTTCTACTAGCTCAAACAATGATTGGTTGTCATAGACTTGCCAATGTGACATTAAAACACCTACTTTAAAAGCAGATGAATAAAAATTTTTCCATCATGTACTTAGATATTCATGTATATTAATATTATTTATCATCTTTCTGAGTCTTTACAGGGTTTTTTTTCTTAATATAATAATATCTGTAACCATTTAATTTGTCTGTTCTTTATACTGTTTAATCTTCACATTAACTCTACAAGGTAGATGGTTGGAATTTTAAACCAGATATTTCTCCCTTCAAAACCCTTCATTCTTTTTTTTATAATTTTTTTAGAAATATACATTTTATTTAATTATAATGTAGTTTTAGGACAGTGCATGTATCATAAGTACAGATTCATAAACTGAGCATTCATGTATAACCAGTACTCAGTTCTAGAAATACAACTTAATTGCAGAAGCCCTCTGAAATCCTTTTCCAGGATAATACCTTCTACTGTATACCTTTCCCACCATAATACCTTCTACTGTATACAATTCGTTTTTCCTTCCTTTTTTTAAGAGAGATTTTTATTATTGAGCACATGCTCTTGCCAGAAAGGCAGAGAGAGACAGAGAGACAGAAAGCGAGAAATCACCCCCCGAGGGGATGATCATGCTCTAAGTCTATGTTGTCTGGTTAAGAAAATAGGAGTTGGACCAGTCAGGTGGCATGGAGATTAAGGCAGCTGGGTTCCACATGTCTGAGTGTGTGGTTCGACTCCTGAACTTAATAGCTTGAAAAGCACAGCAGACATGCATGCCCAAAGCCCTGAGAGGAGAATGGAAAAGAGATTGTAGCATGGCCATCCCCTCTGCACAGTGCTTGTAACTTTCTCTTTCTGTCTCTGTCTGTCTCCAGTGAACAAGCGCACTCTAAAGCAAACTCAACGGGGAAAAAAGAAAATAATATACATGCCTTCATTATCCTCCATAGCCCTCATACAAGTGTTAATAAGAATCACTTACTCAGGAAGTGGTTGAGTGGGAAGAATTAGGGGATGAGATTAGACTGTAGCCACTTGTATCAGATGGATTCTGATGATGACCAAGTAACTTTCTACCTCTAGGGCAATAAAACCAACACTGATAAAACAAGCCTGAACTGTAGATACCAATA
>NW_006159462.1:3708863-3716888 GCF_000334495.1 Tupaia belangeri chinensis
TTTCCATTATGTCAAGTTACAAACTTGTTATGCTAGGTTGTCCTATAAGTGGATGGGAAGAAGACCAGCGTCAGGTGGACTTAGCACTTGGTTGGGTTAGGATGCGACTTCTTCCACTACTAATGAGCAATAGCTCATGAATAAATGACATGTCTGCATTTTCTGACAAAGATGACTAAAGGAAAGGAAGAAAGGAAGGAAAGAAGGAAAAAAGGAAGAGTCAAAAGAGAAAAGAAAATGCCAAAACAGTGTTTGGAAAGTTTAGAGGTATGCCAATATCAAATCAACAATGGGGATAGAATTTCTTCTAAAAAGATACCCTACTATGTGCCCAACTAAAGCAATCATTACTATTTACACTCAGTAGTGATTGTTTGCTACTCGATTACCAATCTGTCAGTAGTGCTTAGTAGCTGAACTGGAAGTAAAAAAGTAGAAAGCATTATTTGTACCATTTAAAAATTATTTAATTTTATTTGTTACTATTATTATTGAGAGATTTTTGCTATAGGGCACATGCACTTGCTGGAAAACAGAAAGAGAGAGATCATTCCCCAGGGGGATGACCATGCTGCAATCTTTTTCCTCCATTCTCCTCTCAGGATCTTGGTCACACACACACTTGCACCAGTGTGAATTTTAAGCCACCAGGTCAGCCACTCGAACTGCAGTGGTTTGTTTACATGGGAGTCCAGTGACATAACCATTATGCCGTCTGCTGGTCCCAGTGAGAAAGCAAGCCACCAGGTCCCAGCCCCACAATCAGTCATGTGGAAGTCCAGCGCCTTTAACCACCACACCACCTACTGGCCTTTATTTTTAATTTGCTATTGGGCATATGTGCTCACCAGAGAGAGACAAAGAGAAAGAGGGAAAGTGAGAAAGCACACTGCCAGGTGCAGGACTCTAACCATAATCAGCCAATTGGAGGTCTAGCACCTTAACCATCACACCATCTGCTGGCCCATATTTGTACAATTTTCATATTTTATTTATTTTTATTTTGGGGTATGAAATCATTTTCATTTGTTCTCTATGTGGAGAATAAACAACCAATTGGAAATGCCTCAGTCAAGATTCTCACACAGGCATTCGGTGACATTTGAAACTCTATAAATGGATAACAGTAAAACTTACTCATTTTCAAATACTTTAAGCCACAAAGCTCTACATCACAAAAAAAAATTTCTTACTGAGACCCAATAAGCAAAACAGAAATGGAACTCTGGTGGCATTGGGTTGGGAAGGTGCTGGAGACCCTCCCCCATACAGACTCCTATCTTTATGTCCAACCACTTTCTTTTATTTAAAAAATGAATTATATATTTAATCTTACACATTATGATTGCTATTTTTAATTTGACCAGAGAGAGAAAGAGAGAGAGAGAGAGAAAGCAAGCCACCAGGTCCTAAACTTGAACTGCAGTTTGCCACGTAGGAGTCTAGTGCCTTAACCACCATGCTGCCAGCCCCTTCTAACCACTTTCTTGACAGTAAGATGACGGACTCCCCAGGACTGTGTGGAAATTAGTTTTCTAATTTTATCAATTATGTGATGACCTTTCTAAATTCAAATTGGAAATCAATTATTATGTGGGATATAACTAGAGAGCAATTAAGTTTTGAAATAACAAAAATATCATGATTCATACAATCAGCCCCATGAGTGCTGTCCACTTAAATGTAGTCTGATTTGAAAACCAGGCTCTTATTCCACTAATGGTGACATTGCTCCAAATGGTTTCAGAATGTTTTAGCATTGTCCCTCACATGTTCTTCTGGATTCTGTCAATATCGGCAAAACTTCACCTTTTGAAATCTGAGTCAATTTGGGAGAATAAACAAAATCACTCATAACAAGAATCATAGATGGCAGTAAATGGCTCGTTAGAGAAACACTGCTTGTTTACCTGTATGTTTTAATAAAACTGGCATGTGACTATGAAGCAGTAAGATTTCCTGAGACAGCTTAAACACTCCTTTAAAAAAGAAAAGTTGTCCAGTGGAGATCTAAGAACAATATAATTTAAAATAAGGACAGCATTTTATAATGTAACTATTTTGAAAGGACAATGATTTTGTGACCATATAGATTCTTACTAAATAGTCACATTTATAAATAAGCATTTTTCATATAGAAATATCCTACCACCACAAATATTGAAAGCTAAGTTTCCCATTACAAACTAAGGTAAATTCTACTAGCTCCTTATTTATTATGAAAAGTTAGGGTAAAAATTAACTGGGTCATTTTTGCATGAAACACTTATAACTGAAAATATGCTATTAAAAATGCATCATGATTGGGGAAAGTAAACAATTAGAATTATAAGGAGATGAGATGAGGAAGAATTTCACCACAACCACTTTTGGATTGACTTTTAAAATGTTTTTAGTAGCGCTTTAATGTCGTTAATGTGAGTTTTTAAGGCAAAATAAAAATTTTTCATAAGGTGATAGAATACAGAGCAGAATAGTCAGCCTGGGAAAATTTGACTGTATATTCAGTCACTTTGAGACGAAGACTCAATTAAAGTTCAAGGGTGTCTTCCATGCTTCAAACAGTTGCACAAATTCTACCTCATTTAATTCTCAAGGCATTCTTAGGAGGTATACAATACCATCTCTATGTTAGAGCTGAAAGAATTAAGATTTGGAAAGGTAAAATAATTTGCCCATTGTCAAATTCTGGTAAAACAGTTTTCAGACTTTAAAACCAATGTCCTTCCCAAGACTTTATTTCAACTCTGTGGTTGAAAAGACCAACATACTAAGCATCATCAATAAGGGAAAAGCCAGAAAATAATGGAATTTCTATAGATTAGAATATAAGACAGTGATGGCCACATAATCCAGTTCCTTGGAAAGGAAATCTATTTAAAAATAAATAAAGAAAAGAGAAACCTATCAGAAATATTTCTATGATGGCATTACCACTAAATGGAACTGCATATTATATCACTTCCTACTATGATTTGAATGTTTGTCTTCTCCATAAATCATGCTAAAATTTCATTGCCATTGTAATAGTTCTAATAGTTCAGACTTTTTTAGAATTATTTTATTATTTTTTACTTTATTTTATTTTATTATTTTATTTTATTTTGCTATAGGGTGCAAGCGTGTGTCAGAAAGACAGAGAGAGAGAGATAGAGAGTGAGAAATTATCCCCTAGGGGGGATGGCCATGCTATAATCCCTTCTCCTCCATTCTCCTTTCAGGATCTTGGACACACACACACACACCCCCACACACACCCACACACACACGCCCAGTGTGAGTTTAAGCCACCGGATCCAGGACTCAAACTGCGGTCAACTACATGGAAATCCAGGGGCATAACCATTATGCCACCTGCTGGTCCCCATTTATTTAAATTTGACCAGAGAGGGACAGAGAGAGGGGAAGTGGGAAAGCAACCCAACAGGGCCAGGACTCAGACCACAGTTAGCCATATGGGAGTCCAACACCCTTAACCATCACGCCACCTGCCGGTCCCCTAAAAGGTGAGACTTTTAAGAGGTCATAGAGGCTTCTTTCATAGGTGGGATTGATGCTCTCATAAAAAGGTGAGGTTGAGTTTGGCCTCGTTTTGCTCTCTCTTTTCCTTCCACCTTTTGCCACGGGTGAAATAGCAAGGCTGGCTTCTCAGTCTTTTATTTTTCAGCCTACAGAACTGTGAGCCAATAAATTATTACTCATTATAAATTACCCAGTCTCAGTATTCTGTTATGGCAGCCAAAACATCTGTATATCTTCTTTGATTAAATGACTAGTCAGATCTTTTCCCTACTTTATAGATGTTTTTTCTGTCTCCTAATTGAGTTTTAATTGAAATATTTTATATGTACCAACTGAAAGTACTACCATAAAAGGAAGAAACTTCATTATAATGTCATATTGCTTTTCATGTTTGAAAAGTTTGGCTATGTATCAAAGAGAGGAGTCCATAGTGACTTTACACCCAACATTTAATCTCTTTGAATCTCAATCAGTCCTCTCTCCCTTGATAACCTCCCCCAGTGGTAAAATGTGATTCTCCTTTCTATGTGATATGCAATTTTCTTTCATATCTCTAAACACAATTTTTAATGTTATCTTTTTTTTTTTTGGAGAGGTTTTCACTATAAGATGCGTGCGCTCGCCAGACAGACAGAGAGAGACATAGAGACAAAAAGCTAGGAAGCACCCCCCACGGGGGATGGTCACACCGCAATCCCTTCTCCTCCATTCTCCTCTTGGGATCTTGGGCATGCACACACATGCGCTCGGCGTGAGTTTTAAGCCACCGGGTCCAGGATGCGAACCGTGGTCGACTACGTGGGAGTCCAGTGACATAGCCATTACGCTAACTGCTGGTTCCCAATTTTTAATATTATCTTTAACTGCAATTATTTGATTAACGTTACTCTCCCCTCTTAGACCATAAGTGTCATATAGATGTTGACTGCTTATACCACAGCACCTTCTTGCTCAGTGGCTCAATCAGTAAATATTTACTGTTAAGTGCATAATCTTATTTCACGGGATTATTTATTGTAAGGTGGAAAAAAGGAGGCTAATTCCTTTTTTAACTAGATAAAACTCCCTTATGAATGCAAGCTCTTATGATCTGTTGGTCTTGTTTTTTCAATCAGCATTCAAATCAAGGGGAAGTAGTACTAACATGCGATGTCAGACTGGAAAGTTCTCCAAAATTTCTTGGCTTTATAGCATTGGCAGTTGTCAAATGCTTCATCATCTCTGTGGGGGAGGAGAGAGAGAGAGAATGATTCACCTCTCATATTACATCTGGGAGACAAGCAATTCACTTAATTGCTCCATTAGGAAAGAAGAGAAAGAGAAAATAAAATTCCAATGACCTGATACTGGTCATACAGTCTCAACTTCTTTTGAGGATTTCTGAAAATATTCCGATTTTTAGGGGTGCTAGTTTCATAAGCTTTAATATTCAAATTCACCAAGGACATTATATGGTGGAAAAGTTTCTTAGCCTATAATTTGGTTTTTAAAGCCCATCTATCCAAGCAATCTACAAGAAAGCAGAATTCCATGTCTAATGTTAATCTAACTACAACAGTTACAAAGACTTTGGCAATCATGATCTTAATCATTCCAGCTAGCATTGTTACAAAGTGGGGCACAGAAAACTGCAAATGAATGAATGGCAATCAGTCAGACTGGGAGAACTTTTGTACACCTGGGGTAGGTCTGGAAACTGGTTGGAAACTGTGTGAGCAGCCAGCCACAAAGACTGTAGCTTCTGGATTCCCACCTCTGCTTAACAGTGTCAACATGCCCAACTTCAGAACAGGCTGTTCATTTTGATTAGGGCTAATGCTCCCAGTCAAGCGAGGGCACAGGAGAATGTGAGAGGTCAGAAAAAGAGGAAGCAAACCTCTTATCTCTTTCCATAAGCACAGTGGAGGTGTGATTTTAGAGCCAAGTGGGAGATACCTTTGTGGTTTCTTTGGTGAGGGGAATTCCCAGAAAAAGCCAACTTTGAATATGCATATGTGAAGACAGCATGCTTAATCATCACACTGTGCATTGGAAGAGATCAAACCCACCGTGTGTGCTTATGCTGAAAATAGATGATGTGTTCCTTTTTCCCTATCCAGGATGCAAATTGCTCCCACAAAGAGCTGACTTCATTATAAAGAACTGATACTGCCTAAATCTGAGAGGACTGTCACCAAGGGCAGTAACCTTCTGTCTGAACAGAAATCAGTTTATCTTGGTGCTGAATAATGCATAGCTATATTTATGTTCTCATTTAAATATCATTTAATATTTAACTTCCTGTTATCCATGCACTATGTCAAAAGAAGTTATTCTAAAATAGTACAGAGAGAGTGGGTACAGTAAGTGTAGTCATGCTGAGGTTTGGGGTTTCTCAGGAAAATTCTATCTACCTCCGTCACTGGAAAAGTTGTTCTGGAATCTGGGACATGTTACCTCATCAACTCTTGATCAGCCTTAAAAGATCCTTTCAGTATATGTTTTGGGGAGCCTTGAGGGGATTTCATTTTCATCCAAAACAGTCCTAGTAATTAGGAAATGAAATAAGGTTTAGAAAGATTATTTAAAACTTCAATCATGTTAATGGGATTTCTTAAAGAGCCCAATAAAGACATCATCCTGATTTAATTGCACTGGCTATTGGTTTATTAAACACTTCATTATTTGTCCTTTTTTACACCATGGACTGATTCTGAGTGACTGCAAGAACACAAAAATGAAGACCTAATTAAAAACTCAGTGGTTTTGGACTGTCTTCCAGGGCTAGCGGTTAAGGAAGCCAGATCCCCCATGGCTGGCTGTGGTTTGAATCTTGGCTCTGGTGACTTTAGAAACATGCCTGACTCATGTCTATCTGTACCCAAAATTTTGGCAGGGTAGAGAAATGGGGAAGGGATTGCACCATGACCGCATGCTCTTGAGAGTGCTTTCTCCCTCTTTATCACTCTGACTCTCCATCTCTCCTTCTGGCAAGCATGCTCCCTTTGACAATAAAACAAAACTAAACAAAGTAGAGCAATTTATGGTCTTAAATATTCACTTTTGGTGCAAAGAAGATGAAAAAATTCTAGATAATTACTCTCCTTTTTTAAAAAACAGATCTTGTGTGCAATTACAATATGATTTCATGCATTCTATTTGTATCTTTAAACAGTGATATTTGCATTGGACTTACAGCCCAAAGACATCAATAAATCTTATTTCTGTCCGAAGTATAGGCATAGGCAAGTCATTACCTCTGGATGGTGCTTTACCAACCATAGGATGAAGGTATGAATGGACTGGGTGTTCACCGTGCTTCTTTTCTGATCTAACTTTACTTGGTTCTCTAAGTATCACCACTGTATTTCTTTTAGGTAGGGGTGAAACAATTTCTCCCATTCGAAGTGCAAAGTCTAAGAGATTAGTAGTGCAAGTTCACCTAAATTCTGAGGAAACCAAGTTTTGAAAACATCATGACTGCTATTATCAAAATTATATTTCTTCTCTAATAAAACAGTAGCTGCAAGGAAATACTACATTTAGATTATGAGTAAGAGAACCTACACAAGTAACTGCATAAGATTCAAGATCACAGAAATTTGAATTCTCTCATCCTAAGAAATTATAAGATGCAAACAAAAAGAATTGTAAATTAAAATTGTAGCCAGTTGGATTGTTAAAAATCGAAGTTTTTATAGTCTAAATCATAGCTGGACAAAATCACTAGCATGGTAAATTAATGATTCATCTTATGTAAAACATCACACTGGAATATTGTTTATCATGAAGACAACTGGTATCATACCTTGTTTAAAAAAAATAATAACAAATAATTCCTCTCCTACCCCTAGGACAGACCTTTTTATTTACAAAATTAATTATGACAATGAGATTAAGAGGTTTCAAATGCAGCCTGCTGCATCATGCTTTGCTAGTGCAGTAATAATAATTATATTTGGAAGCTTTTAAATTAAGAATGTAAAACCTCCTATTTGTCTTTTTAGCTTAATTAGTTGCTCAGCAAGCCACATACTAAAGGTTGCATTCATAGCACAAGCTGGTGTTTGGAAATCAGTGTTCTCCAAAGGATTCACAGCAATTCTTTAAATGAGATGTCATAAATGTCCCATAACAATGCATTTCATTTCAATTTAATATAATCACTTTTATATGTTAAATAGTAAAAAACAAATTCAGCGCTGACATAATTCTCGAAATTGTCAATTTGCCTCGCAATCTTCTCACCAGTCTCTCCGAGAGAAGTAAAAGCATTCTGGGAACACATAAGCCTAGCATTCCGAATGTTACTCTTATATTTCTGGCATTATTGCTACAAAAGTCTTCTCTGAATAAAGGACGAGTTATCTAAGAAAATAAAGAATAAGCAGCTTGTTTAATGAATTTAAAACATGAAATAATCATTTTATTGTGAAACTAAAGCAGAAATAACCAATAACCAGACTTTGTAGAGACTGGCCTGGGGGTAGTAATGACATATATATATATATATATATATATATA
>NW_006159462.1:3717581-3774920 GCF_000334495.1 Tupaia belangeri chinensis
ATCAGTCGTGAGGACATTTTTTTCCTTTCCCTGTGTACTGCCTAGGGGAAATGACAGAATATGAGCTAAATTTCAAGTCCCAAACTGTCACGACTGCCTCCACAACAGCTAATATAATATTCTATTGAAGTCTTCATTCTTTCCCTCTTTTAATTCAAAGAGTCCCGCTTTGTAAAAATAATTACTACAACTGTGGCAGGACCTCTGCTAGACATTTTGTATGATCTTAACAACCCTAAGTTTATTTACTATTAATTTCTTTTTCTAATTTGCTAGAGGGTGTGTGTGCTTGCCAGAGACAGAGAGAAAGAAAGAAAATGAGGGACTGGCAGGTGGCATGGTGGATCAAAGCACTAAATTCCCACGTGGTCAACCACAGTTCATGTCCCGGATCTGGCAACTTGTTTTCTCGCTTTCCCTTTCTCTCTCTCTTTCTGGTCCAGCTAAAAAATAATAATAACAAATGGAATTAAATAAATAAATAATTCTTTTTAAAAAAGGAAAGAAAATGAGAAAGCATTCCTTATGGGGGATGGTCATGCCACAATCCCTTCTTCATTTCTCCTTTTCGAGATTTTGAGCACACATGTACATTTGCTCAGCATGTTTTTCAAGCTGCTAGGTCTGGGACTCGAAACACACAGTCAGCCTTGCAGGATCCAGCCACCTTAACCACCACACCACTGACTGGTCCATTTTTAAAAAGAAGAAATTTAGGTTCAGGCTAAAGATCCCTTAGCTCGTAAATTATGGAATCTGTATTTGAATACAATTCAGCTTGACTCCACAGCCCATGCCCTTTCTACAACCTGTACTATATTTAAGTGATATTGTCATTCTTTACAGGAAGCCTGAGGAGTACGAAACATATGTTTACCTTGACTGAGTGTTGTGCTACATATCATGAAGATGACACGTACGGCCATATGTAAGCCATATAGAGCCATGATGGATTTTCTTGCACAAAAAGACAGGAAACCTGTGAACAAAACAAACCTCTACTTTGTCAGCCTTCTTTTTTATTAATTTTTTTTCAATTTTATTTTATAATTTTTTTAATGGGCCTAATACAGTGTGTGTCTCTCAATGGGCCAACCTACTTGAAAGAAGCATCTCCTGTCCTTGCTGCTTCCATTTCCTCGTTTCATAGCTTGCAATCCGGACTGCACCCTCATTCACAGAACTCATTTTCTAGTTGCCCAAACCAATATATATGTCTTATTCTTCCTCTCTGTAGTATTGCCATTTATGACCATTTCGTCATGAAACATTCCCCTGGTTTCTGGTTTTTCTCCTTCCTCTCTGGCTATCCCTTCTCAGTTTTCTCTAGGCTCGTCTTTCTCTATCGGCTCGTAAATGCTACTGGCTCTGGAGTCTTAATTCTTGAACTTTGTACACACTCCATCTATTAATCCTGAGTGATAGCATCTACATGCTGAGGATTCTTGTTGGGAGACTATTCTCCATGCACCTCATGTTCTTTCTTGTCTTATGAAGTAAGGCACTGATTTTTCTTGTTTGAGACTATTATTTTAATAGAAAGCTGCATTGAGACACAGATATAATATTTTATTCTGGACAAAAGGGCACACTTACAGATTTTGAAAAAATAATATCCCCTCTGATACAAAAGCAGCCAAGTTTATTGTCTTTTATAAAATACTCAGATTCCCTAAACTCGGGTTTACAATCCTGAGTGCCAGTGCAACCTACTAAGTGCACGGTTCCTCTGCACACTTGAGGTTACCCTGTGATATGCTCCTGGCATCTGCCATAGCTGTAAGTCATAAGCTGCCCTTCATTTTGATCCAGGAGTTTCTCGTCTTCTGTCAGTATCCATGATCCATATCATTGCAGCAAAATATCTTGCTAATTTGAATGGAAGATAAAATACCAGATTCTTCATAATGCTTAACACCACTCTGTACCAGTTGGGACCCCATACATTATAAATAGAAGAATAGAAATAAAGAGACAATAAAAGAACAACAAAATGTATATACTCTTGAAAGAGAAATAAAGGGAGGGAAAAGAGAGAGAGGGAGGGAGAAAAGAAGGAGGAAAGGAGGGAAAGAAGTGCATGAGATAGGAAGGGAAGAAAGAAGGGGAGGGAAGGAAAGAGGATAGGTGGAAGAGAAAAGTAAGATGAGGTAGGGCAGACTTAGGCAACTGTGCCATATTGGTTTAGGCTCATCAGGCTACTGTTAGAGCTTAGAATAGTGTCAACTTCTTCCAAAAGAGTGGATGAGACAGCGTTGGCCACTGGAAGTAAAATCTGAATGGTATTATGAGTATTGCAGTATTATTATTCAAAATCAATGTTCGATAGGCAATTACCCTGTGCCTGGTGAACTACCAAGTCTCTGTCCCTGATTCCACTTGTGTTCAAGTCCAATATTTTTATTGTTTCACAGTCATCTCCACCTGGCTGTCCCATAGGCATCAGAAACTCAGCATGTCTGTCTTCATTACTTTTCTCTTTCTGAATTATCTTTCTCAGTGAATAACATGCTCATTTATGCAATAAACCAACCCTAATATATGAAAATTATCCTAATTTTCTGTATGCCTTTTTTTTTCTGCACATACTCAATAACTCACTTCATTTGGTTCTATTTTTGTGTAATTATGTGAATTACCTTTTCTTTCTTTCTTTGTTTTAATTTGCTATGGGTCAGATGTGTTCACTGGAGAGATCGAGAAAGAAAGAGAAAGAGAGAAAGTGAGAAATCACCCCCAAGGAGATGGCCACACAGTGATCCCCTCTCCCTCATTCTCTTCTCAGGATTGGGGGCATGGATGCACATATGCCTGTCACTTTTTTAATATATTATTTTATTTTACATTTAATCACATTTATCTTTACAGTGTTCAACACTGCTTTTTCAAGCATGAATACTATTCATATCAGTCATGATAAAGACATTATTATAAACATTAGCATCACCAAATAGCTTTTCATATTTTCTATCAGTTAATGTACTTTATTTTTTTCTTCCCCTGATCCTCTTCCTTCTTTATTACCCACCCTCGTAATACTCCTTTCATTGCTTTCTCTAGTACCTACCGTTGCCCTCCCTGCTTCTATACCCTCAAAACTTTCAGTGCCTGCTATACAGTGCAGACAATCAGTATATATTGATTCAGGACATACAAAGGCTGTCTTTCATAGTCTGGCTTGCTTTGCTTAGCATTAAGTCTTCCAAATTAATCCATTTTGTATCAAATGTCAGGGTCTCATTATTTTTTTATGGCTGAGTAGTATTCCATAGAGTACATAGGCCTCACTTGTTCAATCCAGTCATTTATTTTTGGACATTTAGGTTGATTCCATGCCCTAGCGATTCCAAATAATGCTGCAGTAAACATGGATGTGCAAGTGTTTTTCCAACTGAAGGTTTTTCTATTCTTTGGGTAAATAACTAAGAGTGGAATTACTGGGTCATATGGTAGTTTTATTTGTAAGTTTCTGAGGAGTCTTGGAATATCATTCTCCAAAGTGGTTGTACTAATTTGCATTGCCACCAACAGTGTAGGAGAGTTCCTTTTACACAGCCTCACCAGCACCTATCATTATTTATTTTTTTAATTTTAGCCATTGTGACTGGGGTTAAGTGGTATCTCATTGTGGTTTTAATTTGCATTTCTCTTATAAGAGATGTCTAGCACACTTTCATGTGCTTTGGGACCATTTGTATGTCTTTGGAGAATCATCTATTCAGTTCATTTTCCTATCTTTTAATTGGATTGTTTTTTTTGTGTGTGCATAAGCTGCTTGAGTTCCCTGTATATCCTGATTATTAGTCCCTTATCTGAGGTATAGCTTGCAAATAAGTTCTCCCACTCTCAGGGTTGTCTTCTCACTCTAACTATTATTTCTTTTATTGTGCAGAAGCTTCTCAGCCTAATATAGTCCCATTTGTCTACTTTGGGGACTATATTCTGTGCTTTGGAGGTCTTCTTTAAGAAGTCTTCGCCTACTCCAATGTCTCCAAGCATTTTTCCCATTTGTTCTCCTAGTATTTTTATAGTAAGTTTGTATGTTTAGATCTTCAATACATTTTGAGTTAATTTTTGTTAGTGGTGAGAGATAAGATACAATCTATTCTTTTGCAGGTGAATATCCAGTTCTCCCAGAACCATTTGCTGAAAAGGTTTTATTTTTCCCTCTGGATTGTCTTGTGCCCTTTGTCAAGCATGAGTTGACTGTATGTTTGGGGGTTTATTTGGGGGTTCTCAATTCTGTTCCATTGGTCTCCATGTCCATTTTTGTGGCAATACCACGATGTTTTATCACAGCTCATAAAATACTTTGAGGCAAGGCAGTGAGGTCCCTCTTACTTCATCCCCCTGCACAGTGTTGCTTTGGAGATAAGGGGCCTTTCATGCTTCCAGACAAATTTTGTGACTGTGTGTTTTTGTTTTTGTTTTTGTTTTTGCTATTTCAGTGAGGAATATCTCTAGGAGTTTGATTGGGATTGCATTAAATTTGTATACTAATTTAGGCAGGATTGACATCTTGATTATATTAACTCTTCCAATTAGGAACATGGGATGTTTTTCCACTTTTTTGTATCATTTCTAATTTCTTTTTCTAGCTTCATAGTTTCCTTATAGAGATCTTTGATGTCTTTGGTAAGGTTTATCCCTAGATATCTTATTGGTTTTGTGGCTATTGTAAATAGAATTGTTTTCTTCTGTTCTGTGTCAGTTTGTCATTGTTGGTGTATAAAAATGCTATAGATTTTTGTATGTTGATTTCATGTCCTTCAGCTTTACTATATTTATTTATTACTTCCAGGAGGGTTTTTTTTTGTGGATTCTTTTGGGTTTTCTATGTATAGATAGCACTAAATCATCTGGAAATAGAGATAACTTCACGTCTTCTTTTCCTATTTGGATGCCTTTATTCAACTCTTTTGTCTAATTGCCTTGGTTAAAACTTCCAGCACTGTGTTAAAAAAGAGTGGAGAAAGTGGGCAGCCTTGTCTTGTTTTGAGCATTCAGTTTTTCCTCATTCAGTATGATGTTAGCTGTAGGTTTTTCATAGATGACTTTCATTGTGCTAAGGAATGGCCCTTCTATGCCAATTTTACTGAGAGTCTCAATCTCAATTCTCAAGAGATGTTGTATTTTATCAAATGCTTTTTATTGATTTATATAATCTAATGTTTTTTTTCTTTCATTTTGTTATGTAATGTATTACATTTATTGTTTTGCATGTGGTGAACCATCCTTGTATCACTGGAATAAAGCCTACTTGGTCATGATATATAATCTTTTTAATATGCTGTTAAATACAATTTGCTAGTATCTTGTTGAGAATTTTAGCATCCATATTCATCAGGGATATGGGCCTAAAGTTTTCTTGTCATGTTGTTGTCTGGCTAGGAATTAAGATGATGGAGGCTTCATAGAATAACTGTGGGAAGGTTCTTTCCTTTTGAATTTTTAGAAATAGCTTAAGAATAGTTGGGGTTAGTTAGTTCTTCTCTAAAGGCTTTGTAGAATTTAGAAGTAAAGCCATCAAGACCTGGGCTCCTCCATGTTGAGAGACTATTTATTACTGATTCAATCACATTGCTTGTTATAGGTACATCCAGTCTTTCTATTTCTTCCTAGTTCAATCTTGGCAAATTGTACATATCCAGAAGTTTGTCCATCTCATCTAGGTTTTTCTATTTGTTGGCATAGTCACTCAGAGTCCTCTCTGATGATATTTTGTGTTTCTATTATATCCATTGTAATAATGCTTGTTTCCTGGCTGATTTGATTTATCTGGTTCCTTTCTCTGTTCTTCCTGACTAGCTAATGGTGTTTCAACTTTGTTTATCTTCTCAAAGAACCCTCCTTGGTTTCATTTATTTTCTGTATAGTTCTTTTGTTCTCTATTTCTGTGTGAATCTTTATTACCTCTTTTCTCCTGGAATTTATTGGGTTTTTTTTTGTTGTTGTCTTTCCAGTTCCCTGACTTGTGTCATTAGTTATTTGCCACCTTTCTGCTTTCTTATTGTGGACACTAATTGCTATGAACTTCCCTCTTATGACTGCATTTGCTATGTCCCATAAGTTATAAACACCTATTTGTTTGTTATCATTGGTTTCTATGAATCTTTTGATTTCTCCCATAGTTGTAAAATCATTTATGAGTAGGTTGTTTAGTTTCCATGTGTTGGTGAATTTTTGAGGGCTCTTTCTGTAGTTCACTTCAAGTCTGATTCCATCACGGTCAGAAAAGATACTAGATATAATTTCTATACCCTTGAATTTCTTTTGTGTCCAATCATATGGTCAATCTTCAAAAATGTTCCAGGTGGGGGTGAGAAAAATATACATTTCATGGTAGTTGGGTGAAATAATCTGTAGGTGTTTGCCAAATCCATTTCATGAATGGTATCATTTAGATCTTAGATCTTTTTGTTCATTTTTTCTCTAGAGATCTATCCAGAGGAGTCAGTGGTGTGTTGAGATCCCCTACAACTATTGTGTCACAATCTATCTCTCCCTTGAAATCTGACCGTCTCACTCTGCTGTATTTAGATCTTCCGGTGTTGGGTGCATAGATATTTACAAGTGTTATATCATCTTGGTGAATAAGCCCTTTTAATACTATATAATGTCCTTCTTTGTCTCTTCTTACACCTTTCATTCTAAAGTCTATTTTGTGTGATACCAGTATTGCTACTCCAGCCTTATTTTTGGTTTCCATTTGAATGTAATATCTTTTTCCAGCCCTTCACTTTCAGTCTATGTGTGTCTTTATCACTGAGGTGTGTTTATTCTAAGCAGAATGATGGCTTCTGTTTTTGTATCCACTCAGCCAGTCTGTGTCTTTTAATAGAGGAATTTAATCCCTTAACATTCAACATAATTATTGATATTTTCAGATTTATCCCTGTCCTTTTGTTAGCCATTTTCTCAGTTGTTTTTTGTTTTCTTTTTTCTGTTTGTCTCCTTTTAGTTATCTTGATAAAATACTCTCCTCAGGACTTCCTGTAGAACTGATTTAGTTTTGGTGAATTCTGTTTTTGTTTATCCAAAAATACATTTATTTGTTCTTCCCATTTGAAAGATAATCTTCCTGGATATAGTGTTCATTGTTGAAATTGTTTTTCTTTTAATGTTTTGAATATATCTTCCCATTCTTTCCTTGCTTGCATTGTTTCAGTGGAGAGGTCTGACATTAGCCTAATGGAATAACCTTTATAAATAACTTGATGTTTCTCCCTTGCCACTTAAAAAATGTTGTTTTTATCTTTAACTTTTACCAATCTGGCTATGATGTGCTGGGGGGATCTTTTCATATTGTCTGTATTTGGAATCTATTTTATTTCTTGGGTCTGAATTTCTCCATGTCTCTCTATATTTACTGCTGGGCCAAATTATTCTGTTTTTTGCATTCCCATTCGGATGTACTTTATTCAAGCCATCACTCCTCCTCTCTTGGGTTACCACAATATCACTCTGATTGGCATTCTTTCTTTGAATTTCGTCTGACTCTAATCCATCCAGACTACTGTAGGTTTGTTTCAGAAATAAAAATCTGAATTTATCTATACTGTATTTAAAATACTCCATGCCCTTAGGTAAAGACAAACTCCTTAATGTGCCATTTTATGATCTAGCCTCAACATCTTTTTCACTCTAGTCATTCTCTACAAATTTTTTTCCCAATGTATCATTCTCATTCATGCCAGTTCAACTCACATTGAGCCTTCTTGAAAGATAAGAGGGTCTTCAAAAAGTTCGTGGAAAACAGAATAGTATTTTTAAAAATTATGTATATATTTCTAGATATTTCTACAGCAAAACAAATCCTGTTTTTCCACAAACTTGTACACTTTCCTCCAACAAAATTTCTCTTATCTGGATTTGAGACTGAGTTAAAGCTCCAAAGACTTTGCTTTCAGATTCCAGCTGAGACTGGGCTAAGGGGCCTCTTTTCATCTCTTTGTCTGAATCTGCATGTGCTCCCTTGCAGTACTCATGTCACTGTATCTTTATCAGTGGCTCTCCCTTCTTTTGCTTTCTGAATAGACTGTGAGTTCCTTGGTATCAGGAGTCTATCTCTAGCACCCATCATCCATCCTGTACCTGATCCCGAAGAGAGACTCATCATCACTGAATGCTCATTGGACTTTTACGGGACATGCAGAGTTAATGCTTAATTTTGCAATATAGCCATACTGGCTGTCTACAATGCCTGTATTTTACCAATTGCTAAATATCTTCAATTTCATTCCTTAATAGATGGCTATTACCCCTATACATGCCATTTAACATGTAAGACTGCTAATGCTGTGTATTAACAACTCGTGTTAATAACCAGTTCTAGTGATTGATTCCTGGTAATCCTAAATCCATTAAGGCTGTGGCTATGTGATTTTGATGCAGTTCAGATTGTATTCTACTGCTTCAACTACAACAATCAGCTAGATTTGCCAACTAAAGTAATTGACACCTTGCTAGCATAAAGAAGTGAAGTGATTGATCAATTTGACCAGCAGAGGCTCTTATGAAGGCCAGAAACTCCATTTTCATTATCTTCTTATGGACCATGACTCATTCCTTGAAGATAGTGCTCTCAATTTTAAAATATATTTCTATTGCTACTCATAATTAATAATAGAGAATTATTATAATAGTTAATATTTATTATGCACTCACTACATGTCAGACATAGTGTTAAGTCCTATAGTTTTCATATTAGTTTATTTAATTTTCTCAGTATGACTGAAGTATATTTTCATTATCTGTGTTCAATAGTACACTGGCGTACTATTGCTATGCAACAAATATGACAACCTCAGAGGTTTAAAACATCTATTCTATAGGTCAAAATTCTTAGAAGAGCACAACTGAGTTCTCTCCTCTATGTCTTATAAGGCTACAATCAAGGTGTTAGCCTGAACTGTGGTTCCATATAAGGTTTAGTGTCACCTTCCAAGTTCATGACTTTGAAGCTGTAGAACTCACAGAGATCAAGTCTTAAAGGCCCACAAGGGAAACTTCTCACACATTGAATCTCTCAGTTCTCTCTGCTTCTGATCTCTTGCCCCATGAATTTAAAGAGTTTATGTGGCTAGACCAAGCTCATCTGTGTAATTTCCTTTTTGACTAAATTAAGTCCAACTGACCAATATCCTTTATTACATCTACAAGATCCCTGTTGCTAGGTAATGTAATGAATTATGAAAAGTGGTATCTTATCCTGTTCATAGGTTTTGCCCACACTCATTGGGAAGGAATTACATAAGCATAAAGATCATTGGGGGATAATGCTATAATTTGGCTACCACAACTAGCAAGGAACCTGCTAGTTAGAGGAGCTATGTCACTTGGCCAAGGCCAAACATACACGAATTGCAGAGATAGTGATAAAAATTAAACCTGTCCTTCTCAAAGATTTTGACACTAGTGCTGTGATGTTTTGCTAACCCCAGAGAATTTGATGATCAAGTTGGAATATGTCTACCTTTACCCCTTCACACTAGTTCACTTATTTTATAAAAAGAAATCGTTTTCTACTTTTTAAAGAAGTCTTTAAACCAACATTAAGTTAACTTTGTTTAACAAAAAGTTGCTAAAATATTTTTGTGTATGAATCTCAGCTTTTATCTGGCCACGCTTTAGTTCAAAGTCTTTCAGTAGCTTTCTTACTCTCCCTCCAACAACTAGAAATAACCTGATCTCACCTTCCTTTTCCATTTTTATTTTGACTCTTACCTACATGCATTTCATAGGCCCCTCTCTATCATATGCATTATGGCCCATGGCAGTACATACTGTTTACCTGGCCTGTGAGTCATTTCCTCCTTTATACCCCTTCCTAAAACCTCATCTCAAATCTCTTCTAAGAAAGAAACCTTTCTCAATTCTTTCTGCATACATTGATCTTACCCTTCCAAGAATTCCTATTACACTTAGAGTCAGCTGCATGTACATTAACATTTCATTTTTCTCTAATGTTCATGGATTTGTTCTATTTTCCCAGCTAGCTTATAAGCTATTTTAGACAGGATCATAATATTCTTTGATGACCTCCACACTCCTGAGAAAAAGCATTTAAAAATCACATTTAAGCATTCAACACATATAGGTTGACCAACTGATTGATGGAGTTCTCCCAAATTGAATTCTTTTTTTTTTTCCAACCAAGAGAATGTGCCCAATGTTTAGAAAGCAGCTTTAGCTCATCCAAGGATGCAAACTGTTGTCATTATGCATTCAGTTTGGTTTTGGACATCAGTACCAGTAATCTGTATGGCCGCATGCCTTCTCATTCTGGAATAGGCTATTTCTACCCTGGGGCAACGGCACCATCCCAAGCTTACAGAACAAACTTTTCTAACATTCCATTAGCTTGCATATTGTTCCCAGCAATTACTCCCAGAGTTTTATTTTGATTAGGAATAAGAAAACATGATATTTGTGGATTTAAGTTTATGTGCAAAGTTAAAACAGAACATCTAAATTTTCTTTCTTTCTCAACAAGAATATTAAAAAATGCAGTGATATAAGACACCCAAGAGATACAAAAATTATAAAGGCTAGAACAATAAAAACTACTTGTATATGGTGCTGGGTTCAAAATTAAGTCCAGTTTTTTTTAAGAATAAGCCTGACATTTATAAGGGAGTTCAGGAAATGACTACTCTCAATTTCTCTTTACCATATTTTTGCAAATTATGTATAGTTCTATTAATTTAAATTATTCATAGTAATATCAGAAAAAAAAAACCACCCTTTGTATCAGAGAGTGAATAACACCAGTCAGAATAAACTAGCATAAAATGAAAGACATGTACAACTACGGTTTTCCAACCCTTTGTCATCACTTCCTCCCAGCCCCCCTTTCCAGGATAACTAGTGAGAGCAACAAAAAAAATCAGTTTATTCCTCACCATTGTAGTGAGATTCAATGCCACTCAGAATTAGAATAATGAGAAAAACAGTATTTTATTACTTTTCTCTACAACCACAAGAGCAAGCAATGCATTCAGCTCAGGACTCAGGTTTAACACAAAGTGAAACACATATTCAATCCCTGCCTCAAATATCCTTTGACCAAATCCTCTCCAGTCATTTCTGTTTGTTTTTCCTTTACTGGAGAGTGGATGGCTCTTTTATTTCTGAGCTCTTGAAAGTTGTTCACCCCCAAATTAACTGATCTAATTATATCCATTCAAAGTGTGCATTTTCATATAGACACACTCAGGCTTCGTTTGGGGATTTGTTGGAGAGAGTGAAGATTCACACCCTAGACTTCCTAGCATGAAATTTGACCTTGGCCTGGGCTTTGGCCTTGGAAAGGCATGAATAAGAATGACAGCTATCAATGATTGTGATATTTATAAGACAACCATCATGCAGCAGACACAAAGTAGATTGGCCATCTCATTCCTTCTTGGACACTCATTTTACTAAATGAAACCAAATAGTTCACACGGATGAACATGACAGGTAATGGAGTGAACAATGATGAAGCAACTTCTCTGTACCAGCCACGATGGTAGAGGCTTTAGTTTGGCATTTTGACCCGCCACAAACGTTTGAGGTAGGTATTAATACGGGTATTTCAGAGTGAGGACATTGAGGCTTGTAGAGGATTAATGCTCCAAGTAATATAATATGACAAAATTTGAATTCTAGTCCTTCTAATGCCAGAGGATTTTCTCTTTCCATCATATCACACTAGCAATTTCAACTGGCTTGCCACTAAAGGCTGAGTAGAGCTGAGATGTAAAGAGTTTCCAGCAAAGTCAAGCCTCCTGCACAATTTTTCAGAGTTAAATAGTCTCAGCATGCTAATGAGCTCCCTTAGTCTTGTGTCAGCAAAATAACACTGTTAGAAAAATTATTCACTTACTCGTCTGTCTGACACAAGGTCCCTTTTTAATTCCCCCCTCACTGAGTTCTGGAAAAAAAGAAAAAAATAAGAGTGTTCAGATACAAGTGTCATTCCTGGTCTTCCCAACTTTTAATTTCATTTTTTAGTTCTTTTCTATGTCTATTTCTATTTATTTCTACGACGCCTATCACCATGGTGTCTAAGTATCCAGACAAACACATTAAGCTAAAACAAAACATATGAGAAAATTGAAAAGAAAATCTTCCCAGATCGCTCTCCTCTGGAGCTAAGTTGTGTTGATTTAGAGATAACCGATTACTTAGTGAAAGCCTGTGGCTGTACTGGCAGTTATGAATGGGTCTTGATGGCAATTTGCTATTATTTAGTCATGGAGATGATGATTTACCTACAATCTGGAATAGAAGAGAAAAAGAAACCCAGGAGGATAAGACAGAGAAAGTAATTTATTTTGATCTCATAAATGCTTCACCTCTGAGAATACTCCAGGGTAAAACCAAGGTACCCAGAACACATGTAAGTGCTTTTCCGTTCTGTTGATTTCCTGGTTTATTTCAACTTACTTGTCCAAGTCATCTCACTATTTAAGGCTCTAAAAATGCAGAATGTGCAAAAATGTTTGTCATTATTGACATAAAGGAATGAGTTCAAATGATCCGGCTATGTGATGTGGTATACAACTCGGATGCAAATACATTCACTTCTTTAAAATGGTAAGAGTCGGGAGTGGGAAATAATGGCATCTGAATTAGTGAGAATGAAAATTCTGAAGAGAAAAGAGTTTGCTGTCTATTATAATATTTTGCAAACATTTAAAATGTCTAATTTCTTATAAAGTTTAATATTAGCTGCTCTCCAACACCTGTCACTGCATGCATGGGTTGCAAATACACACGTGCATACACACACACAAACACACATTCACTGAACCCCATTTGTTTTCTGTGGGTCATGGTCACCATCTATGTAACACTCTATTGATGGTTTTCTTTTTTTAAAAAAATCTGTCAGACAGTGCAGGTGGTTGACACAGAGAGACAGAGAGGGAGAAAGCATCCCCCAAACAGATGCAGTCCAAGCTGCAATCCCTTCTCTATTTCTCCATCCTTTTGGAATCGAGCACACGGGCACTGTGCTTGGGTATTTCTGAAGCTGCCATACCTGGTACCTGAACCTTATGGTCGGCCATGCAGGTCTCTATTCTCTCGACCACTAGGCTGCTCAATCAACTCCACTGACTGCTCACAAAAGACACATCACATCTACAAGGGTGAAGGAGAGATGTGCAACATTCCAATTTACACAGATCTGGTACTTTTGAACCAAGGGCAAAAAATAGAATAATGATCTCTCAAAAATAAAACACAAATCTCATTGATAGCCTTTTAACTACTATTATTATTTTTTAAAGAATTATTTTATTGGAAACCAGCAGTTAGCGTAATGGCTATGTCACTGGACTCCCACGTAGTCGACAACGGTTCACGTCCCGGACCAGGTGGTTTAAAACTCACGCCGGGCGCGTGTGCGTGCATGCCCAAGATTCCGAGAGGAGAAAGGAGAAGGGATTGAGGCATGACCATCCCCACTGGGGGGTGATTTCTCGCTTTCTGTCTCTATGTCTCTCTCGGTCTGTCTGGCAAGCGTACGGGAAAAACCCCCCAAAAAAAAAAAAAAAAAAAAAGAATTATTTTATTTAACTTTACTTATTTATTTATTTATTTATATATTTTAACTTGAACAGAGAGGTGCAGAGAGAGAGAGTGAGAAAGCAAGCCATGAGGTCCAAGACTCAAACCGTGGTTGAACATGTGGAAGTCCAGCGCTCTTAACAACCGTGCCACTTCGTGGCTCCACTATTATTATTTTTAAACATCAAAATGAAAATTTTCAGGTAGGGTTACCGTGTCTGATGGGATCTGGCTGCTGCTCTGTGTCCTCCTATGGATCCAGCTTCTCCCAGCTCTCTTCACATCGGACATACCAGCTTCCAGCAGGTTCTTAAACAGTTCAAGTCCTTATGCCCTCTGCTTCAAATGTCCTCTCTTTCTTGCGACACTCCCTTTTACAAATATCTTAGTGATATTTCTTGAGTTTTCCAATTGTATGTGTAATTAATGCTCTTACAAAATTTGGAAAATACTGAAGATTTTAAAGAAAGAATGTAAAGACAATAGGTTCACTATCTACCGTCAACAGTTATTAAGATTTCATCTCTTTCTTTTCCTTTGAGAATTTATATGTTAATAAAAACTGTGATCATTGTTTTTTTTTTGTAGTATTTTCTTAAGAGTTGGAAGCAATAGTTGTCTTAAGTTCTACTTGTAGTTCTTTTTGAGTTTTTTGGAAACATTCTGTAACATAAATTCCTAAATGAGCAACGTCAGTCATAAACAGCATCTCTGAGTAACTGCTCCTCACATTTCTTCTATTGCTCATCCCATTCCTTTTCTGTCTCTCAACTTTATCATATAATGTAGACCTTTAGATCTTAATTTTTATTAAATTAATATTTATATTATCAATCTCCTCTTTTAATAATGATTATTTTTATTTGCTATGGGGCTTAGTGTACAAAATTATTCAGAAACCTATATTTTAACTAATTTAATGTTCACTTATTCCTTTATACATTGACTTCCTCTCTCCTGGTTTCTACTTTTTTTTTTTTGGAGAGGTTTTTGCTATAGGGTGTGTGTGCTCACCAGACAGACAGAGAGAGATAGATAGACAGCGAGAAATCACCCCCTGAGGACATGGCCACGCCACAATCCCTTCTCCTCCATTCTTTTCTCAGGATCTTGGGCACGCACGCACACACGCCCGGCGTGAGTTTAAGCCACTGGGTCTGGGACTCAAACCGTGGTCGACTATGTGGGAGTCCAGCAACATAGCCATTACGCTAACTGCTGGTCCCTCTCCTGGTTTCTGCTTTTTAAAATGTATTTATGAATCCCATGAGTAACACAGAGAAGGGAAGAGAGGCAAAGACATAACATCCCAGCAGGGTCTTTATGCTACAGTCTACCCCTAGCTTCAGCCAGTCCACATGGGGGTTACAAGTGTGCTCCGAGTACTCCAGGAGTTCTTCCGCTTGAACCAGAAACTTTCCCTGTGTATTTGCCTTTCAGAGCATTGAGTTGTACTACTGAGCTACTTCTGACCCCCCTCTTTCCTGGTTTCTTAATTTGCTTCTTTCTCAGTCACCTGAAGTAAACTATCAAACATTTCCAACTAGAGTAACTAAATAATATATATTCTCAGACTACCATAGCAGAAAAAGTCTATTGGCATTAAAAATAAATTTTGTGTTTCCAGTTTTAAAATATTATCACCCAAATTTATAAATCCATTGCTTTGTGTTTTCATTGTTGTTGGTCTTTTGGAGAAAATGTCTGAAATCAGCCTTAATCTCTGCCTTTATTATTCTGCTTAAATTATGATAATGATTTTTCTTTATCAAGATATTTTGAAAAGGGTTTGATTTTTAGTTTGGATGTATATTAGGATCTGAGGCAATCAAGTCATAGGGCTTAAGAGGATAAAACCTTCATTCGACTATGGGATTAAGAGGTAGGGATTTAGAAAGGTAATTAAAATTAAGGTCATTGGGATTGGGCCGCCATGATTGATTCCTGATGGGTTTGTAAGAAAGAGGAATGAGATGGGGACAGCTCAAGCTCTGGACCTGTGACCTCTGTAGAAAGTCCTGCCTAATGAGAACCAGCAGTTAGCATAATGGCTATGTCGCTGGATTCCCACGTAGTCGACCGCGGTTCGTGTCCCGGACCCGGTGGCTTAAAACTCACGCCGGGCGCGTGTGTGTGCGTGCCCAAGATCCCGAGAGGAGAATGGAGGAGAAGGGATTGCAGCGTGACCATCCCCCATGGGGGGTGATTTCTCGCTTTCTGTCTCTATGTCTCTCTCTGTCTGTCTGGCAAGCGCACGCGCCCTACAGTGAAAATCTCTCCAAAAAAAACCAAAAATAAGTCCTGCCTAAAACAAGAAGCTCCTCACCAAATGTGGTTCCTCACATTTGGACTTCCAAAACTATGAATTAAATAAGCTTCTATTCTTTATAAATTATCCAGACTCAGGTTATTATTAACTATATGACTACAACAATTTGTTTTTTTTCCCCCTTTGATGTCACCCATAATAAAATGGCATCTGTCAAACTCTATATTGAAAATGTATTCCAGTTCCTGGAAGTTTAATTCAGTTGTGACTATTAGTGTTGCAGTCCTGATTATTCTACTTTCTTCCTCATGAACACTTAGACTTTAAGTTGAATTTTGATCTCCATTTTGCTCACTACATCTTGCTGTTTTCACCATTCTTATTACTTTATTCTTTCCTCTGTACTTTGTGAGAAATTCTCAAGTTTCTATTCTGTGAAAAAAGAAATTTAGTGAGGCATTTTAAATTAATCAGGCCTTTGGAGAAATGAGGACAAGAGACTTCTGCCATGTATGCTGACCATTTGAGAATCTAAAGAGCTGATTCTAGTATTCTGGGAAGTGGCATGAAAGATTGTAGTCATGGAAACTCAACCTTGAGGCAATGTATAGACAATAAAACTTTGTGCTAAAATTGTCTAATGTGAATCATGTAAGTTCCTGAAAAAAAAAGCTTGTGACTTTTCTCTTCCACTGTCTTCCCCTTGTTCCCTTTTCCTATAAAAGAAAACCCCAAATTCTGCCATTTTGGAGTATTTATTATAGTTTTCTGAAGACCTATTCTCAAGGAGCTACCCTCAAATTTAGACTTGAATAATTTTTGTTTGTTTGTCTTGCTTGTTTGACAGGTTTGGGTCAGACTTCCTTATTTCAGAGTGACATTTATATCATTAATTAATTTTCTTTTCATTCTTCTGGTGCCCTTAAATTTGCAAGAAGGCACGTACATTCATTGGAAGGAGTCAGAGAGAGAGAAAGCACCCTATGGGATATAGCCATGCTGCAATCCCGTTCTTTTGGGATTTTGAGCACACATGCACTGGTGCCCAGAATGTCCTTTAAACAGCTGAGTCCAAGACTCCAGCCACACAGTGGACCATAAGTGACCCAAACATCTTAACCATCAGGCTATGGACTGGCCTGTTGATTCATTTTCAACATTTTGAGTTCTGTTTTTTGCGGCATCTGTTAGATTACATCATAACCACATTTTTTTCTTTACAAGAAACTTCATTACCTTACATATATATAGCATAAAAACTTCATTACCTTATCTTATATATTCTTTTCTCCTTGGTGTATACTGTCTTCCACATTTCTCTCTCTCTCTCTCTCTCTCTCTCTCTCTCTCTCTCTGTGTGTGTGTGTATGGGGGGGTGGTGGGTGGGTGTGTGTATTTTCATAGAAAGATCATGTCTTCTTCAATCCTATTAGAAGAAAAACATGTCCAATTGTTGATGCTCATCCAGCTTTATCTGAAGAGGCTTAGACGGTCCACTGCCTCTGTAAATCCCTGAACAAGTGAAATATGTAAAGACTGGAATCATAGATTAGTGTTCCTTTCATTTTCCTGACTCTTGTTTCTCTTTTCTTGTAGTCCTGTGATGTACTTAGCCACCACCAGTCATCACATTTGTCCAACCCACCACAGCCACACTCAAAAGACACACATCTACAGATCATGCTTACTTGCTTTTAAGGCATTAAAACTACTAGTTGGGGTCTACCATAGCTCAGCAGTTAAAGGAACTGGACTACACATGGTCAACTATGGTTTAAGTCCTTGAACCTGTACCATAAAAAACATGCTGGGCATATGTGCATACATACTCCAAATCCTGACAGGATGAAGAAATTAATGTAATCATGCCCTACTAGTAAACGATGTCTCTCTTATGAGCCTATGTACCTTCTGGTGAAAATTTAATTAATTAATTAAACCACCACTTGGATGTTGAATTGGAGTGGTTACTTTATGAGACATTATAGTAAGTAAAATAAATCAGACAATAAAGAGCAGTGAGGTGAGATGCAACATAGCTGTCTATTTCCCATGGTGTGGTGCAAATAGGTTCATCAATTATATATTTTTAAGTCATTTCATTGATCATATAATTTATGTCAACTCTTCCAAGAAGACTTGGCAATAGACTTGGCAATAGTCTTAGTTTTAAGTTTCTTTTCTATTGGTAAAATGAGGGCATGTACATGGATTATAGTCATTATTATGGGGAAATTTGAAGATGTGTCAATGGGGCATGCACTAGATTTCATTTTTTAAGTCAGAAATATCTGTGGGATTTCCAAAATTACCCATGGTTACCCTTCACTGAGAAGTTCAAAACAAATGACCCAGTTCTGTGCAGTGTGCATTTTCCATTTATTTTTCTATACATTATGAAAGGATAATAGTAATATACATTTATGTTTCTTCCTGCAAATTTTGAATCTTTTCTCACCTAGTGTACACATTACTATAGACTGTTAAATGTTTTCCATATACCTTTTTCTTTCTTTCTTTCTTTTTGGAGAGGTTTGTTTGTTTGTTTGTTTGTTTTTGCTATAGGGCGCATGCAGTCACCAGAAAGACAGAGAAACAGACAGAAAGCGAGAAATCCCCCCCCCTCCCCGAGGATGGACACGCCCCAATCCTTTCTCCTCCATTCCCCTCTCAGGATCTTGGATATGCATGCACACGTGCCCGGCATGAGTTTAAGCCACCCGGTCTTTAACTCAAACTGTGATCAACTACATGGGAATCCAGAAAAATAGCCATTATGCTAACTGCTGGTTCCTGCCATATACTTTTTAAAATAAGTTTTAAAATTATATTCTGTTACCAATTGAGATTACTGATTACTTCAAAGTGTTTCTGCAGGTAATCTGTATCAGATTTTCTTTTCTTTTTGTCTTTTCTAAGAGAGATTTTTGCTATAGGGCATGTGTGCTTGCCAGAGAGACAGAAAGTGATAAATGATCCCTCCAGGGGGGACGGCCATGCTGCAATCCCTTCTCCTTCATTCTCCTTTCAGGATTCTGGGCATGCACACACATGTTTCCTAAATGAGTTTTAAGCTATGAATTTTAGGACTTGAATTGTGGTTGACTACATGGGAGTCCAGCAACGTAACCATTTCACCAGCTGCTGGTCTCCTATATTAGATTTTCTAAAGATAACTAGAAAAAAAATGCATAGTAGTCTCTTTCTTAACTAATTACTTTCTGAAAGACATGGGTAACCTGTTGAGATTATAACCACTGGTCATTTGACCATTACAAATTACAACAGTAGATTAAATAACTAGGTAGAAACATAAGTGTAAGTGCACAAACAAAATAAGTGACAAAGTGAAAATATGAGTACAGAGTATCTCAGAAGAAAGGAGAGAAAGAAAATGGAAAAGTGAATAGAATGCTGGATTTGGAGTTTGAAGATCTGAGCTCATGAATCTATGCCTCAAAGTAATTAAACTTTCTGACCTTCACTTTCTTAATCCTTGAAATATGTTCATTATATTATAATATAATACTTACCCCTTATGGTTGTTATCACAGACAAGTGAAGTTATATTATGAAGTTCTTTAAAATAAGAAAATGTTATGCAAACAATGCCAGAATGAATTAGTGACATGTTACAACATGGATGAAGCTTGAGAACATACTAAATAAAGTAAGCCAGATACAAAAACAAATGTTGCATGATTCCACTCATAAGAGATACATAGACTAGGGAAATTCATAGAAATAGAAATTAAATTAGAGGTAACCAGGATATGGAGAGAGGAAGGAGGAGGAGTCATTACATAATGGTTACAGAGTCTCTGGTGTGATAGACAGAGGTGATGACTACACATCACTGTGAATGTAATTAATACCACAAACTGCTGCACTTAAAAATATTCAAAGTTTGGAGCCAGGAGATGACATGAAGGTTAAGGCACTAGGTTCTCACATGGCTGATCATGGTTCAAGTTCCTCTTTAATCAACTGTGATGTCTAAAAACTAATCATTGGACTTAGGCTAGCATTATGTTAATTGTGTGAATTACCACAAATGAACAAATCAATTAATCAATATAATATTTTAAACATTTAGTTAGTGCTATATACAGGAACCTAGTCACCATGGCTACAAAGATACTTGAGAGATAATTAATTACCCATATATCTTTATAAAATGAGTTTTTAAGATTTTTCTGATTATTCTTCTGCAATAAAGAGGTACACATGATGATCTATTACAGAAGTATTCCATATGCTTATAGTTATGATGAAAATAAACATTATTACGTGTGTGTGTGTGTGTGTGTGTGTGTGTGTGTATTCTCCACTCCAGAAGCATAAATCACTGGAGCATAAATAAAAATTCTCATTTGAAAATTCAATCATTATCCCAAGGGTTACTTCTTTCACCTAAATTCCTACCAAGTCCAGAGGTAATAGTTTTCTTCTGATTTTTATCAAAGCGGCTGTACCTCAATGAATCTGGGGAAAGATGCTCTTGACATTCTGTACTGGCTTCTTTCCTCCACATCCAGCATCATCCCACTTGCACTTCAGCTTTCGTGAAGCAATCTCATTCCCAATGGGAGTGACTGAGATCACCATCCCACTCCCCACAGTTTAACCTATCAACAGTTTCATGATAAATGCACTTCCTGCACAAAATACAAAATTTAGATGGCTTAAGACTAAGATCTTAGTAGAAAAGCAAGTCATAGCTAATTCCCCAAACTGTAATAATTCTCGTTTGTTGAAAATTTTATCTCGGATGAATCATTTAATTTATTGTAGTAACTTCCTTCCTAGTCTGATAAGTTAATTTAAATTGTATAAGCCAAGATTTTAGCTAATTTACTGTGTTTTATTTTTGTATTTTTTTGGTTCTAAATTATAAATGAAATATTTTACATAAAATTTTATTCAGCAAGTATTTTGAACACTCACATGATCTAAAAGCATTCTAGGAAATGGTATTACAGAGAAGCTGGAGAAAACACCACATAATGCAAAATATAGTGTATTTCCTATTTATGATTATACTAAAATCCTTTTTAAACTATCAACTCAAAATGGATCAAAGATGAAAATATAAAACCTCTAACTACCAAACTACTGAAAGAAAACATAGAAGAAACTTCATAAACACTGGAATAGGCAAATATTTTTTAAACAAGACCCCTAAACCACAGAAAATCATCCCTAAAATAGACAAGTGGGATTATATCAAGTGAAAAAGCTTCCTTATAGCAAAGGAAACTATAACTAGAGTGAAAAGACAACCCTCGGAATGGGACAAAATATTTGCAAATTATTCCTCAGGCAAGGGTTTGATATCTAGAATATATAAGAAACTCAAGCAGCTTACTCATTAAAAAAAGGAGTAACCCAATTAAAAACAGGGCAAATGAATTGAATAGACAACTCTCTGAGGAAGATTTACAAATGGTCAAGAGCCATATGAAAAAAATGTTCAAAACCACCTGTCATAAAGGAAATGCAAAATAAAACTACAGTGAGATATCATTTAACCCCAGTTAAAATGGTTAAGAACATCAAAATAAACAATAACAAGTGTTGGTGAGGCTGTGATAAAAGGGAACTCTCTTACACTGTTGGTGGAAATATAAATTAGTCCAATCTCTGTGGACAACAATATTGAGGTTTCTAAAAAACCTACAACTAGAACTTCCATATAACGCAGTAATCCCACTTCTTAGAATTTACCCAAAGGATAGGAAAGCACTCAACTGGAAAGACATCTTTATGTCCATGTTTATTGCAGTATTATTTACAATTGATAAAACATGGAACCAATCTAAGTGTCTAAAAACTGGTGACTGGGTTGAGAAATTGTGACACATACATACTATGGAATATTATGCAGAAAAAATAAATTCCTATTGTTTGACTCAAAGGGATGAGTATAGGAGACTTAATGTTGAGCCAAGTGAGCCAGACTTTGAAAGATACACATTGTATACCTCCACTCAATTTTCATCTAGAGCCTCCAAAGAGGTTGAGAGGCTTGAAAATGTTATACTGGAGAGCATGGGTGTAAATGCTAGAGACTGTAAGCAGGGTGAGTGGATGGTAGAGAGTGGGTTGTGGAAGGTGGGTGTGCAGCACAGGGGAGGAAACATTTGACAGAAAAATTAAAAAAAAACAGAGAGAAGAAGAAGTGAATTACATATTTATGTATTGTTTATTAAGTAATCCCACTTCTTAGAATTTACCCAAAGGATAGGAAAGCACTCAACTGGAAAGACATCTTTATGTCCATGTTTATTGCAGTATTATTTACAATTGATAAAACATGGAACCAATCTAAGTGTCTAAAAACTGGTGACTGGGTTGAGAAATTGTGACACATACATACTATGGAATATTATGCAGAAAAAATAAATTCCTATTGTTTGACTCAAAGGGATGAGTATAGGAGACTTAATGTTGAGCCAAGTGAGCCAGACTTTGAAAGATACACATTGTATACCTCCACTCAATTTTCATCTAGAGCCTCCAAAGAGGTTGAGAGGCTTGAAAATGTTATACTGGAGAGCATGGGTGTAAATGCTAGAGACTGTAAGCAGGGTGAGTGGATGGTAGAGAGTGGGTTGTGGAAGGTGGGTGTGCAGCACAGGGGAGGAAACATTTGACAGAAAAATTAAAAAAAAAACAGAGAGAAGAAGAAGTGAATTACATATTTATGTATTGTTTATTAAAGTATGAATTACAATAGTGAAATATAAATATGTAGATATTAATGAATAAAAAGTATTTTTGTAAAGTATAACATGCTGTGTGGCAAAAAAAATCTTTTAGCAAACTCCATTTGGAAAGCAAACTGAAAATATTCTGATATTCTATAATACTGTATAATATGATAATATTCTGTTTGTGTGTGTTTCTGTTCAATTGTAGCTGAACTAGAAGTAAGTCAAAGAAAGAGGAGTCATTACTGAATGATACTATAGAACTATAACACTGGATGAATGAGATGGGGATAGAGTACACCCATTAAGTACACTATAGATAGATAGATGTATGTATGTTTAGTCATTCATTACTAATGACAGGGTTACATCCTAAAAAATGTTGTTAGGTGATTTTGCCACTATTTGAACATCATAGAGTATATTTACAAAAACCTAGATGGCATAGCCACCATACACCTAGGCTATGTGGAGTCATTTTATAGGATCACCTTGCATATGAAGTCAGTTGTTGACTGAAACACTATTATTACATGGCACACGATTGCATATATACATATGTGTAGTATAAATACATATATTTGTGTATATATATATGTATATGCATATAGATACACATATGTGTGTATATATAAATACAAACATATATATACATGAGAGAGAGTGTATGTGTGTATATAAAATGAAGAGTCTTTGAAGGCAGTCAAAGCCTGGTTCTAGAATTATCAGCTATCTAATCTTGGAGTATAAGTACCTTGCTATAAGATTGATCTCACAATCAAATTTGTTAAGCAAACAACTTACCGACATACTTAATATGCAATAAGAACTCAGTGGTTTCTAATGCCAATTACTACCATCATGGCTTAGTAAATTAAAATTAACTAGTTATTCTTTTCTTTTGTAGGTTATAGAAAAAGAGAAAATACTTAAAATTTGGTAACATTGAAACCCGCTCAAAAAGAGTGGGCTTTTAAGCCATAAGAGTGGGCTTTTAAGCCATGGTAAGAGGTTTAATAGACACAATTTTAAATGGTTATTTATCAAGCTCACTTACAAGGATCAAGCCCAGCCAAAGCAGTATGGGTGGTAGGGTAGCACTCTGTAGTGCTGGAGTCAAAGAGAAGATCACAGTTTACATCCTGGGTCTGCCTGAAACATGCCAATAGGGTATGCACCTATGATTCTGGTTGATTGGAAGATTGGATGGGAGTGTGGAGATCGAAAGGTGATGAGATCTTGTCAAGGGTACTCATTTGTGGCTCTCTCTCATGCTCTCAAGGAAGAAATAAAATAAATACACTTAAAAAATAAAATAGAGTCAACACACCATCAATATTTCAGGATTATTTAAGTGGTGGGTGGATTGTTTGCTCATGATTTCTTGAATTAGAAAATGGAACATTAAGACTTCACACAATGTTGACTGTAGGGGAAGTGTATTTATTTTTATGCTTTTTTGTCATAACTGATAAGACAGAGACCATTTCTATAACAAAATTTATGTCCCAATGGACTTTTCTTCGTTCCTCCAAGAACATTTTTGATTGTGGATATCTTTATGAACAGTCAGTGACTATTATTATTACTAGCCTCTCAGCTGTGACCAATTTCAGATTTAAAAGTTAAGTGACTGTCACCACCTTGTCTCCTAATTACTGAAGACATAGTGGTAAAATTCAGACTTGGTTGCTAGAATATGTACATTATTGGTGTCTTATATGTTTGTGTTGACTCTATAGAGTAATGTAAAGCATAGTATATTTCTAGTAGGTAGCTACAATAAAATATAATTGAAAAAGGAAAGCAATCAGAAACTACTCTTGTATGCAGATAATGTAACATGAACTTGAGTTTCCTCTTCCTCTGTGTTAGCTTATGTTGAAGCTACATGATTAATCACATAATTGAGAGATTCAAAACCAGGCATCCTAAATAATAATATGTAGCAGTTGTCAAGGTAACTCAGGAAGGATATTGAGGAAGATTTTTAAAATAAGAGGAAATACAGACATTCTCTTTTATTGTTATTGGTATCATGTTTATGATTTATGCTTTGCATTGACCCCACAGAATGCAAAATATGGTATATTTTTTATTTGTTACTACAATGCATTATTTTATCAAACTCTAAATGGACAACAAACAAAAAATATTCTGATATTCCATAATGTAAAAATATTCTTTTTGTATGTATCTCTGTTCAATGCTAACTGAATTAGAAGTAAGTTGATGATGAGGCCAGCAGGTGATGTAATGGTTGGGGCACTGGAATCTCATGGCTAACCATGGTTCATGTTCCAGACCTGGGATCTTCCTTTCTTACTTTCCCTCTGTGTCTGTCTGTCTGTCTCTCTCTGGTGAGAACATGTGCCCTATGGCAAATTAAAAAACAATAAGTAAAATTAAATAAATAATTTTAAAAATAAGTCAATGAAAGAGAAGACATTAAAAGATACTATAGAGATCGGGAACCACAGTTAGCGTAATGGCTATGTCGCTGGACTCCACTTAGTCGACTGCGGTTCGCCTCCCAGACCCGGTGACTTAAAACTCACACCGGGCGCGTGTGCGTGTGTGCCCAAGATCCCAAGAGGAGAATGGAGGAGAAGGGATTGCGGAGTGACCATCCCCCCCGGAGGGTGATTTCTCGCTTTCTGTCTGGCGGGCGCACGCACCCTATAGTGACAATCTCTCCCCCCCCAAAAAAAGATACTATAGAGCTACAACACTGGACAAGTGAGATGGAGAGAGAATACACCTATTAAGTAGTATGCAATCTGAATTTTTATCAAAAATTTGACACCAGGAACGTTTTTAAAGTGTCTAGAATGATGCTAATGAGGACTCATATATCTATGTCTCTATGTTGCTTAAAAATAATAAATCCTTGAATAGCACTTCCTACATGCCTGGTCCTAGTTTATGTGCTTTACTCAGCATAACCCACCTATCTTCCTAAAAGCCCTGTGGAGTAGGTCCTAAAATTATCCTCAATTTATAGATGGGATAGCTGAGGAACAGAGAGATTAAATAATTCATTGGTGATACAGCTAGGAAATGCCAGCACTACAATTAGAACACTGATTCTGCTTTTAGAGTCTGTATTCTTGAGTGTGCAGGGGCAAGTCTGAAGTCCTTCATTTTCTAAGCATAACACAAATGGGAGTAAACATATCCTAGTTTCAAATTGGTGTCTTTCCCTTATGAGTTTCAATGGCAGAAAGCATGAGCTCCCCACTGGCGAGCCAGGAACAAGTGCTTTTCTGCCTCCCTGGTTTCCGAATGTGTTCACTTTCATCTTTTGGAGTTAGAAAAAAAGAAACAAGCTGATTGAATCTTTGAGACTTTTTTTGTTTTACCTGTTTTAGCAGCGTTGGCTTCTATACCTTCCAAGGCATGTCAGATCCATAGGCAGCCTGTGCTTGACTGTTTTCAAACACTACCACAGACTGAGGGAGAGACATGTTTGCTACCTACGTTGTCTCAGAGTAAAACAATATATTCTGGTGCCAGTGACAAACACTTTTGTATAGCGTGATAATGCAATTTAGTTGGTCTTATTCAAGGGAAGTTGGACAATGGAATTAATTGTACATGTCAGAGTGAGAATGAAATAATTCATAAGAAAGAGAAAACAAGATAGAATAGAAATGAAATGTAAATGAATTTAACTATGACAACAGTCTTTGTGAATTTTACTTCTCATAGTCTCAAATAATTGCCCACGTAGGTTTAAAACTGATATTACAACATATTAGTGGATTAATTATTTCCTGTTACCCAGAGGTACTAAACTTTTAACAGAAATTATTCTACATAGAAAAACCTTATTCAGTTACATCAGTGAGTTTAAATTAAAATATTTATGGTATGATCATTTAAATAACTCTTTAATCCCTCTAGTCTAGAGCTGAAATAGTTAAGCACTGGTAAAAATAAATAAATAAATAACTCATTTATGTAGCTAACAAGGTAGCTACAAGGGTAGCCTTGTGTAGCCTTCAAGAGTTTTAATAAAGCACAAATACAGTAGATAATTACAAAATTTGGATCATAAAAGTCTTCACGGTATGTTCCAAAAGTAGGACTTTTAGGAGTCTTTAAGAATAATTTGGACTAGCTTAAGTTCTTCTGCCTGAGTTCTTTGATATCCTATGTAAGGTAGGGTTTGAGCTCCAGAGGCTGAAGAATTTAAAGCTGGAGCTTTTGAAATAATTGCTGAGCTTTGAAGGAGGTATCTAACGTGAAAGGCTGACTTCTGATAGATGTTTCTTTGGTGTCTATATGGTCAGGGATACATTCAGATATGTTCCTGAGGCATCTCAAAATGGAGGTTTAAGTAAGAATGTGCGTGTGTGTGTGTGAGAGAGAGAGAGGAGAGAGAGAGAAAGAGAGAACAATGTGTGCAGACACAGGAGAGAAAAAAAAAAAAGAAGTACTCTTTTTCCCAAAGAAAGACAAGTGAGTAACTTTTAGGAACTAGTATTCAGGGCTGCACAATTATCATTATTCCTCAGACTTACTAAGAGGATTTGAGTGCATTTTATTCCTTTCTTTTTTTTTTTTCCTTTTAAAAATATGTTTGTCAGAGAACAAGCAAAGAAGAGCAAAGAGACAGAGAGAGAGGGAGAGGGAAAACAGTATAGCTACTCCACAGTCCCTTCTCTTCCATTTCTCCATCTTGTCAAGACTTGGGACATGCATGTACATAAGCAAATTCAAGCTGCCAGGTCCAGGATCTAATTGTGAGGTTAGGTAAATGGCACATGGTGCCCTTAACCACTAGGCTACAGGGCTGGCTATGACTACATTTTTAAATGTCACCATTTCCTATAGCAAGTGTCAAATATGCATCAGTCATCCCTGTCCAGTTAAGAATTTGCAGGTGCCTTTATGGTGAGAAGATTAGGATTTTGATGTAGAAAAGAAAAACACACCCTGGCTTTGAGGTTAGATGTCCTAAACAACGTTTAGGAACTTTACTGGCAAGACCCCACCATATGAAGGCCTTTGACCTCTGATCAGTAGTGTTTGAAGACAGAAGGATTTTCCCTCCACCTACAACTCACTGGGGAGAAAGACTGCAGGCAAAGGATGGCTGTTGTCTTCCTTAGAAATCTCTCCAATCTGGAGTAAATTTTAGTCATTTACCAAACACACTCCACATAAATTATTCCAAACCATGTTTACTTACTTGGGTCTAAAACCCTGTAGATGGACAAAGCACACATGGCTACAGAAAGAAAAAAATTCCTCACTGGAGCCAAGCCCAGTACAGGCAACTTTTCCCTCTCCAAGAAGTTAAGTCCAGGTTTTAACCCTCTGGCATCAGCTGTGGCCACACAACAGAATATATTAAATTATGAGACTTTTTTTTTTTCTTTTTGGTCAAAGACATGTAAATAACTGATCAAGAGAAGTAAAGCTAATACAAAAAAGAGATTTACAGACGAATTTATCCAGAACAGAAAGACAGTTCTATAATGCTTAGAAATTATATCCTAAGCTTATTCTCACATGAATTTAAACATGATGAAAAGAGTGTTATCAACTTTTTCTTCCAGTCTGACTATACAATTTTTAGGAATTTGTTTTTTTTTCAGATGCTTTCTTAGGGAATTGATCATAAAAATGCTTCTCTCTTAGGTAATAAGATGTATTTCTACTTGATTATTCAGTTCATTCAACCTGAGATTTCAAGGGCTGTATTACTAACTCACAGGACTGTTGTGAAAATTAATTAATTAGCATGTGCAAGATGCTCATATAAAAGGTGTTAAAGAAGACTAAAATATATAACAGAGAGGCCTCCTTTTGGAGACCTTTTATTATGTTTTTTTTTTTTCTTCTTCTTTTCCCCTAATTCTAACCAAAACTCAGAGTTTGGCCAATGCCAAGATTTGGGGACAATGGAAATTTGGGGACAATGGAATTCCAATGTTAGCAATCTGACTTCTTTCTGGCATGACAGAAATTAGGCATAATTGTTAGGTCATAATTAACACAGTACCCCAGATCTGTAACGTTATTTTTACAGCTTTTTTCATTTGGGGGAATCCAAAGGACTCACAGCAATCTGGTGGGTAAGAACATATTTTTTGTTGTTGTTCAGACACCAGTTATCTTCAGCATTGACTATTCTTCCTATGTTCCAAATCATCAGTGCTGGAGGTAATTGTTTCTGGCCTTCACTCAGAGGTTGTCTGCAATCATAAGCTCTGAAATTTCCCTCTAGAGCCTCCAGATCTGCTCAGATTATTTTCCTTGCTGCACAGTTCTGATCATTTTAGCTCTGTTTTACCCAGTCTAACATTATTTCTCAGGCCTATCAATTTTTGGTCCTAGGTCACTGATGCTCCTACTCCCATCACAGGATTTAGGAATATGCTCAGCATCAGGAGTAGTATATAGATTGAGGCTCCACCCATCAGGGAGTTTGCCAGGTTAAATTTCCTAAAGCACATTTCAGCTATCTGGTTTACTGGAGCCTACCACACGCTGGACTTTGGCCTCATGTGAATAGAGGATGTGAGGGCAGAATGGTGTTTATCCTACTCTGTTCATGGGAGACACATCCAGCAGAAAGTCTTGTGAACTTGCCCAAGAAGGAACTACCATATTGAGTTGAGTTTTCATACAGTTTTTCATGCTGCCCTTGTCACACAGAAAAGGGAAGCGCCATGTAGGTCAGCACCAAAGACATGATAATCACTTAATTAGCATTTTTGGTAATGAGTCATTTACTCAGCAAATCTTAAGCCCCTACCATGTGTCAGGTACTTTTCTCAGGAAGGGGGAATACTGCAGTGAGAAAAATAGATAAAACTACTGGCCTTCATGGAATGCATGTTTTTACAAAGGGGAATTTTAAAAATGGTGTACTCAGAAATTCTTAGGTGCAACTAATAACGATTTTTTAAAATTCAGGCTAAATGTATGACAACTTCTCAACAATAAAACTTTGAGCAGTTTAACCCAAATAGCTATAATTCTCTTTGACTTTGAGTCCAGCCTCATTATTCTATTAGAGAAGCACCCTAAACTACTCCTATTTTAACTCTGTCTAAAGATCACTTAAGACAGAAGCTTCCATAACAATCTGCCTTGAAGTTAGTATAAAGTGTGTCATGGCCAAGTGACCTAAAGCATTGAATAGCCTAAAATTTTGCTTTGAGACTGGCGAAGCCATTCTCTGTGTTCTTCTTCAGAGTCTGTGATCCTTCATTGTGTCTTCACTCCTCTGTCTCAGAGGTCCTTTGGCAGGTAACGGCCTTGCATATTCTGACTTGGAGATTACTTAGGCTCCTGTACAACAAACACTTCATCAATTTGGGGGCTAAAACCAACATTGATTTTTTTCACCCACCCTATCTTTATCTGCTAATTGAGTTGCCAAATAAAGCTCTGCCAAAAAAAGAAAAAATATTAGTGTCTAAGAGGATTTCTTTTTTAGAGACTGGCAGATGATCATAGAGTCTCCGTTTTTCTTCTTCCAATAACTTTGCAAGTGAACTGCTCCTGGTATGAGACCTCATCTTAATGTCTCCTGGATGCACTCATAACTTGATATCTCCTCACTGACCAACAATTTCCCATCAAGATATGGTGTTCGACTCTTCCAGCATCTGTTTGCATATCTGTTGTATTCAACTTTAAGGGAAAACTTTATCCTTACTTGATTTTATTTTTTAAAAATTTCCAGGGGCTGCTGTGTTTAGCCAAAGTTGCATTTTTTCATATGAAATAAGGATTCTTAATACTATGGAAAGCCACGCTGGCATATTTGGGGATTAATGTCCTAGTAACAATGGATTTAATACAAAACATACTTCTATTGTAGCACAGAAAAAAGCCAAAGGGAGCAATATGCATTTTGCAGATTCTGCCAAACAAGACAATGTTTGTTTATGCTTTAGAGAAAATAAATTAATGTGTTTTGTTTACATTTGCATACATCTTTCTGGAACACATGCATGCACAAAACACAGTTGTTGTTGTGTTATTATTAATATTTTTGTTATGGGGCCTTTTCCTGTCAGTCCATATGGCTTCTTCTGGATGACTTTACCTTTATACCCTAAAAATGAATATTGCAGCATTTTCTAACCTGCAATGACCTTTGTTGCCCAGAGAAGTAAACAAACACTGCCTTCTGCTGTAAATTGACTCTCTCACTGTATTTTATGGAATTATATATATATACTTATGATGTATATGATATATGTTATTTATGTACATCATAAGCTTTACAACTAATCTTACCCAATGAAAACATCAGTGAATCTTTTTTCAAGAGTTACTCAAATTGGGCAAATAACTCTATTTTTAAGATCTGAAAAATGGAGGGCCCAACAGGAGGCATAACAATTACATCACTGGACTCCCACATAACTGACTGCAGTTCAAGTCCTGGACCCACTGGCTTGAAAATCATGCTGGGCATGTGTGTGTGAGTGCCCCAGATCCAAGGAGGAGAATGGAGGAGAAGGGATTGTTGTGTGGTCATCCCTCCAAGGGGGGAGATTTCTCATTTTCCCTCTCACTGTATCTCTCTCTCCACTGATTACACACACCCTATGTCAAAAAAACTCTGAAAAAACGATTTGAAAAATGCGAATTCATAAACAAAAATATCATCCTCTTAAGGGATTTGGTCCAATATATATATATTCAGCCTTAGAATTTATTTAAAAGGATATTTTTAAATTCAATATACCCAAAGGTCCTCTTCATAATGTTTCTTTGCTTCTTCATACCCCTAACAGTAAGAGGTTACATTTTTTGACCAGTTACTCTCTTAACGTTTTTTCATTTCCTCTGTTCAATTCAAATTTGATCCCCAGTGTATGAACCGAATATAGTAATTGGTTATTACTTATATTTTAAAATCTTATTTAATATTTTCTTCCTCCCCTTCTTCCCTACTCTTTCTTTTCTCTTTGCTTTCTTGTTTTTTAATATGTGCACATATATAAATATTTATAGATTCAAGTGTACATATACATATCAATATAGATATATGTTCATGTGTACATATAAAAATAAATTTACTTCCAGCCCTCTCAGTGGAGAACATCCCAGTAACACTGATCACCCAAAACACCAAAAGTTTGTTTTCCAGACACCCTTCTTCTTGAAAATGAATCAATGTTCTTTGGAGAAATGACTAATTTCAAAGCTAGAACCACAAAGTCTACTTAGCTTCTCCTAACTTTCCTTAGAGTCCAGATTCTGCTAATTCGGGAATAAGATACCCAAGCTTATTTCATGGAGGGAGGAAATTTTTTCACATACAGAGAACAGTACACATAATTTTTTAAAAGTGGCAGCCTGGACACACCAAGACCAACAGCATTAACAGTGTATAAGCAATAAACAGTTAGTGATTCAATTATCATTTTAAGGATAAAGTCATTCAATTATTAATAAGTAAATTTAAACAGGATTTTACATTTAATGTCATTTTTTAAATTACTAACATTTTATAGGAAAAGAGAGAAAGATTATTTTGTATGTATAAAAATTTCACAATTCTACTTATTGGGTGCATTAACACTTTCAACCTTTACATTTAATAAATTATTATTATGTCATTGTTTATAACTTTTTGGCCTTCTACTGCAGGGTGAAGTGAAAATGCATGGACTTTGACTCAGACAGACAAGATTGCAAATTCTTTCCCTCACCTGTTTCTACCTGCTTCTTAAGTCATTGAACGTCTGTTTCTTGGGTTGTTGAGAGGATTAGATACAATTAATGCATGATTTGGGCACAGGGCAGTGACTAGATCATAATGAACTCAAGTGGATAATAGCAATTATTTTGGAGTTTTAACATATTATTACCTTTGTTCGACTATGATAGAAACAATGGGCTCAAGTAAGTTAAAAGCTGCGCAGTATGAAGGCCTTGACTATCCAGCAGTTGGCTTTGGAGATGCAAAGGGAAATAGAATGAATATGTCACCAAAGACAAACTATTCCATTCCATACTTCTTGGCTGTTGTCATTGTCATCATTGTTATCACCAGTATAGTAGCATTGCTGTCTTCACCAGTATGAGTGCCATTCTTGTCTGTACCTGTAACATCTCATTTAATTTTCACTGTGACACTGAGATGGTGCTTGTTATTTTTTGCTTCTACTGCGCAGTTAAGTCACTTGTTCAAAGTCATATAGATAGTAAGCAACAAGTGCAGCTGGCTAGTACATCAAGCTCCAAGGGCTCTAATCCTCATATTTGGAAATAGATGCCACTCTCAAGAGAGAAAAAACAATTATGTCTCCTTTGTTGATACCAGGATGTCACTATTACTAAGCATAGTGCCAAGCAAAAAAAAGTGAAAGCTGAATAGTTGCTCAATGACTTCATTAATTCACCTACACATTTAGTGAAAATCAGCAAGTACTTATGCTGTTGCTACCAACTAACTACTAACCTTGGTCAACTTTCCTTACCACTTTGCTTCAGTTTCCCTATATGTATAAATTAGAGATGGTAGTATATGTCTCACAGGACTATTGTGAGGGTTAAATAAACTTATATAGGCATAGTGCTTAGAGCAGTGTCTGCTGCACAACATACAGACGATAAATGTTGGCTATCACTGTTGTTACTATTATTTATCATAAGCTCCTAAAGACTGCAAAAGTTCTCAGCACAGTCCTCAACAAGTGCCTAATTTGCTTCTAGAATGTAGTTTTGATCACATTGACTGACTTCTAAACTATTTGTATCTGAACAAACATGTACATGATCTCTTCATTTTTACCAAGTATTGATGTCTTATCTACTGGACAGGAATAGGATCAACAGGGCTTCTCTTCCATTTCCCACTCACTGTAGAGAGCTTTCAATCTGATGGCACATTTCACAAGTAATTATAAGTAGCTCCATAAGTGATAACCAATTCGCTTTCACCCTTGGATACATGTGGTTTAACTTAAAGTTTCATATTTCAAACCTTGGTTGAGAATTTTGTCAATTACTTTCTTCCTTTTCCTGAAGGTCTTCATTAATTCCTAGTAATAGACATTTTTATTTATATTTTTCTTATTTACATAAAATTAAAAATATAAATTTTTAGGATCTCTGCCATTTCATATTCATCATATTGCCATTTGACTTTAGGAATGTATTTTCTTCAGATACATTTTTCTTCTTAATAACACCTCATCCAATCTCATCAAAATTAACTTATTCAGTCCTTGAATCTTTTCCTCAATTATTATACACACATATCTTTTTAAAAATCTCTTTTTATCCAATTCAGATCATGTTTTATCCAATTCATAGATCATTTGGAACATTACTTTATCTAAGAAGCATTACTTTTACTTCATTAATGTCAGGAAGACTTAAAACCATTTTATTTAATGAAAGTAACTATTTCCTTCTAATATTTAAAAAGCTTACATTTTTCTTCTTGCTATATGACTCATTGCATTTTTAATCTAAAGTTCTTCATATTTAAGAAGCAATGCATACTTGTTGGGAAGGAAAGGACAAAAAGATGATACACTATTATTATTAACCATCTATATTTGCATTACATTCCAACAATTTTACCTATACTATTGAGTTTAATATTTACTAGGATCTTGTGAGGCATGTAATCATTACATAAATTGCCCCAAGTCATACAGCCAATTGATGGCAAATCTAGGATTCAAATTCATGTCTGTTGACTTCAAAGCAACATGTAATCATTTTACTCTTCAATCTTTTCTACAAATTAATCCTTCTCTTTTATTATGTCATGTCCTTGTAAAAGAATGATGATAACCTTCTATTATCTACTAAGAAAAGACCATTGTGAAGGGAGAGGCAACAAATGAGGTTGAGAGGTAGGCAGGGGTTGAATCCTAGACAATTCACACGCTGTACTAAGTACTTTGGACTCAGTACTATAGGTTTTAGAGAGTTATAAGAACCATCTGTCTGATAAGAAGCCCTATGGAGGCCTGATTATGAAGGTACAATCTGGAGACAAGGAGAACAGAGAAAGGTGTCTGTTAATCTTAGCAATACAGTGATAACATTCTCACTAACACAGATTCAGTGATGTCAGAAAAAGAGGGTCAAGTTGTTGGCAATGCAAAAATGAAATTAGCACAATTTAGTCACTCATTAGATTTGAAGATTGAGGAGAAACCAGAATTCATTACTGACTTGTAGATTCCCAACTTATGTGTCCAAGTAGAGATGCAATGTCAGCATCTGAAATAGGGAAAACAGCAAGGAAGTACACTTAGTAGAGAACAGTCTTTTCTGTCCTCTCACCTCTGCTCATTTACTGTCTTTTGAAGGTAATTCTACCTCTCTCTTCTTCCTGAAATCTTACCAGATGTTCAAGACCAGTTCAAATGCTATCTTTGTATACAAAATGTATACGAAAGCACTTACCTTGATTATATGAGGGAGAAGTATTACTTTGAACTGCTAGTGAATTTGTCCATACCATTCACTGTGTATCACATTCTGTCTTTTTTTTTTTTAGAGAGGTTTTTGCTACACAGTGTGTACTCTCGCCAGTGAGACAGAGAGAGACAGAGAGACAGAAAGCGAGAAAGCACCTCCATGGGGGATGGCCACACCACAATCCCTTCTCCTCCATTCTCCTCTTGGGATCGTGGGCACGCACACACACATGCCCAGCATGAGTTTAAGCCACTGGGTCCAGGACTCAAACCCCAGTCGACTACATGGGAGTCCAGCGACATAGCCATTACACTAACAGCTGGTCCCACGGTCTGTCTTGTTAAGAATTGTCTGTATGGGACCATCAGTTGGTGTAATGGCTATGTCACTAGCCTCCCATGTAGTCGACTGCACTTTGAGTACCGGACCTGGTGACTTAAACTCACACGGGGCACGTGTGTGCATGCCCAAGATCCCAAGAGGATAATGGAGGAGAAGGGGTTTCGGTGTGGCCATCCCCCCTGGGGTGGTGATTTCTCGCTTTCTGTCTGTCTATCTCTCCCTGTCTTTCTGGTGAGAGCATGCGTCCTATAACAAAAACCACTCCAAAAAAAAAAGAAAAGAATTGTCTGTAAGCCTTCTGATAAGTTACAAAATTCCTTCAGACTGAAACCACATTTATTCTTTGCATCTTTATATCCTCAAGAGAGCCCCAAAATTGATATATTTTATGCATAAACAAAATAATTTTAAATATGTAAAAGAAAAGTTGGTGTCAGACATTTTAAAAGATCATGGCCTCTACAACAAAATTAGAAGCACCCTGAAAGTAAACAATACACTGAACAGGTCTTCTATGCTACTGTCTCCTAAGTTACAGTCCAGCTTAATGCTCATCTCAATAGTAATTAATGTCACATTAATATTTATTTTAAAAAATTATATAGATACCACCTCTTTAACTTTTTCTTCTTTATCCAATTCCTCTATGGTATCTATCTTTTGAAGAATAGCATCTTAGCAATGAACATGATCTTGGCAGATTTTGTTTATCTGAATGTAGTCATAACCTCCTTCACTCAGATACACAGTTATCTTCTTGCCAACCTTCTATAATCCTTGCATTTGTATGAAGGCATTTTAGTGTTTTCATGGATTTTTTTCCATCTTTCATCATATGCTACAAAAAATTATATTCTCTGCCTAATTTTTTTGAAAAGCTGCTAGTCTGCCAGTTTTGGCAGAACAAACTAGGAAATAGAGCCTGGCAACAAAAAGGCACCAAGCAGCAGACAAAACTTAAGGTTCGCTAAGTAGGGATGCTCTTCAACCTGTTGTATTGGGTGTGAAATTAGATCCTATCAATGTCACACTCACCCCCGGAGCAAATGTCCCCTTGTGACAACTACATGCTGTGCTTCAAGCCAAATGATAGAATAAAATTTCTGTTTTGGGAGTTGAATCTCTCCAAAAATATTAGCATATTATTGACTGGGCCATAGCTATTTCCAAAGTGCCTCTGGTAACCAGTGGCTACCACCAGCTTAAAGAGTAGATGCTGTAGGATAATTGAAAGTAAAATACACATTCGCTAGTGTGATGGCAGACACCTTCCAGGATATAGCATACTACAACATAGAACAAAGATGCTACTTCTGAAATTGGGCAGGAACACCTCAGATTATAATAGTAATGAATATGGGATCAGCACATAGCATAATGGCTATGTCACTGGACTTCCATGTAGTCGACCACAGTTTGAGCCCTGGACCTGGTGGCTTAAACTCACGCTGGGTGTGTGTGCGTGTGTGTGTGCATGCCCAAGATCCCAAGAGGAGAATGGAGGAGAAAGGATTGCTGTCTCTTTCTGTCTTTCTGGCAAGTGCACTCACCCTATAGCAAAAAACTTTCAAAAGAAAAAAAAGAAAGAGAAGAAGAAAGAAAGAAAGGAAAGAAAAAAAGAAAGAAAGAAAGGAAAGAAAGAAAGAATAATAGTAATGAATGCAAAAATAAATGTCTTTCTCCTATCTCTGATTATCCTGTTATACATGGAAAGATATGTAAATTCACCACTGTATTTTTAAAACTAAACTTCAGGAGTTTTAATTAACTTGGCCAAAGTCACTGGGCTGCTTTGTTGATTCAGGTATATTACTCTCTGTTACCTCACAATAGGCATGAATTTGTTAAATTGTTCTCTAATTTTGATGATACTACTTTCTCCTATTTTTAACCTCTGTGCATTATGGGGTGGGGGGGAATAACAAAATAAAATGAAATGTTGCCATATTTCTCTTACTTGGTGATGACTCTAGCTATAAAAAAAAAAGGAAGACATCTCAAACATTCTCAGAAGTAGGATGTAAAGCTCTTGAACTTGAATCTCAAAGGCAACATTCCCTGAAGAAAAATGGTGACAGAAAACCCTTCATGTCAGATCAACTCAGAGAAAAGCTTCAGTGTACATGTAAAACCATGCTTTGAGAAAATTACTAGCATGAAGTGTGTGTGTGTGTGTGTGTGTGTGAGTGTGTGTGTGTGTGTGTGGTGTTGCCAGTTTTTCTGTTAGAATATCTTGAGTCTACATCCCCATATCTGAGCTAATTGCCAAGAGCATAGATTTACTCAGTTCATTTACCGAATAATTCATTTATTGTAGTTACTAATGCATCTAATAAACATTCATTGACTCTTGATGACTCTCAACATACAGGACTTGATCCCCTATTCCTGTGACATTCTTATGCTGAATGTGTGTGTTCCTGCAGTGGAAACTCCAATTGAGATATTTCTCCTAGTGCACTAGACTCTACTTCCATTTGTACACACTTTGAACTAATTGCTCAGGTAATATTGTCTTAATACTGAGCTCCACTATATGTTGCTGTCTTAGTTCATTTTCCATTGCTATAGTGGAATACTTGAGACTGTGTAATGTATAATGAGATTTATTTAGCTCACAGTTTTGGAGGCTGGGAAATTCAAGAATGAACAGTGGCCACATCTGGTGAGGGTCTCATGGTGTGTGATAACATGGGGAAGGGGAGTGGATTTCTGTGCAACAGTAGCAGACTGGAAGTTGCAAAAAAAGACAAAACACATGGGGTGACCTTGCTTTATGACAATCCACTCTCAAGGTAAATTATCCAGTCTTGTAATAGTGAGAGCTCACTCACTCCCAAGAGATGGCATTAATTTCTTCATGAAGGTAGATTCCTCATGACCCAAATGTCTTTTAAAGATCCCACCAACTGTCTACACAGTTACTTTGGAGACCAAGTCTCAATATGATTTTTGGTGGGGACAGATCATATTCAAACCATAGCAATTGAGATTTAGCAAAACAGGGATTCCTTTTATGAATATACCTCAGTGGTTTCCTCAAAGCAAATGCAGAGCATCTTTTCCTTACACCAGTGGAGGGGAATTGACTACAAAGTGCAGAAATGTGCAGAAATGAGCAAGAAAAATCAGCACCTTAGTATATATAGCTGAACAATGAAATAATGACAAAGTGCAGAAAAATCTAATCAAAGAATCAATAGGTTAGAAAGGACCTTGGAAAATGGCTCTTCAACTTGGTTCCATATGAAATCTAACCTAGAAAAAACTGGATAAAATGAGGAAACACCCTTCCTTGACTACCCTACCTCTTTTTTTTTTTTTTTTTTTGAGAGGTTTTTGCCATAGGGCGCATGTGCTTGCCAGACAGACAGAGAGATAGAAAGCGAGAAATCACCCCCCAGGGGGGATAGCCACGCTGCAATCCCTTCTCCTCCTTTCTCCTCTCGGGATCTTGCACACACACACATACGCCCCCTGCGTGAGTTTTAAGCCAGCGGGTCTGGGACTCGAACCACCGTCAACTACGTGGGAGTCCAACGACATAGCCATTACATACCAGCTAACTGCTGGTCCCACTACCCTACATCTTGTTGCTCTTTTCTTCATTACTCTAACACTTCCTTCATTTCTTTTACCTCATACCATTTATTATTCTCTGAATTCTTTTTTTGGGGGGTGGGGAGGTTTTTGCTATAGGGTGCATATGCTCACCAGAAAGACAGAGAGAGAGACAGAGACAGAGAAAGCAAGAAATCACACCCCCCCCCCCCCCGGGGGAATTGCCCGCACGGAAACCATCTCCCCCACTCATGCTGCAATCCCTTCTCCTCCATTCTCCTCTCGGGATCCTGGGCACACATGCACATGTGCCCGGTGTGAGTTTAAGCCACCAGGTCTAAGATTCGAACCACGGTCGACTACATGGGAGTCCAGTGACATAGCCATTATGCCAACTGTTGGTCCCTCTGAATTCTTTTTTAATAATTATTTATTTTGTTTTGTTTATTATTTTAACTTATTACAGAGCATGTGCATTTTGACGGGGGGAAGGAGTGAGCAAGCAAGCCACCAGGTCCAGAACTCGAACCACAGTTGGTCATGTGTGCATGTAAGAGTCCAGTGCCTTAGCCACCATGCCACCTGCTGACCTTGAATTCATTTTCTCATTCTTTTTCTTGTTTGTTTACTTTCTACTCCTCAGAATTTATGTTTAGCATAGAAACTTGTCTTGTTTCTTGTTTGGTTCCCAGCACTTAAAACTGTACTGGCACATAGTAGCCAATCATTAATACCTGTTGAGCAAATAAATGGATGGATGAAGCAACGAAGGGCCTCTTTCATTCTCACTCTTCATCTTAACCTGTATAATAAGATATTTTTTCTTTTACTTCCCACTTTAATTACTGAAACATTTAGTTTAAATAGTCCAAAAATTACTTTGAATTTCTCTGGAGATCTATTACAAATTCAAAGGAAAATACATTTATCATATGCAATTAGATTTAATTAATGAAAGCAGGGCCAATGAATTATCTAGTCTGAAACACTGCCACTAGTCTGTTTCAAACATCACCAGAATAAGAAGCATTGAAGAAGCAAACATCACAATTCCGGGACTTACATGTGCACCTTACTTTCATTCTTATCAGTAATCTTTCCTAAACCTGAATGCTTTCAGGCACTAGGTCAAGGGTTCCTGGTGAATTTGGCTAGCTTATCTCATAATCAAAGCATCATTTACTACCTAAATCTCTTCATAAAAGGTTTCTATTTCTAAAATTCATTTCCACATACTTCAATTTTCATTTTATGGATAACAATCAGTTCTTTCTGAGATGAAAGTGTAACTGTTTCATACATCTTCACTAGCAAGGAAGAGGCTTCTAGAAGTAATTCTCACCTTCTTCAGAAGCAGATATCACTTCCAGAATAATCTCCAAGGACCTATGGAGACTTTGATCAGCAGGCACCTGTTCATTTCCTTTCTCCACAGACTACATGAAGACAGCCACAAGCCCATTATGAATGCAGTTTTGAGTTTGTCTGGATGAAGTGGTTAGTAATTAGTTCCTTTTACATTTGGTAATTTTGTTAACACAACTCAGTAGGTGTCTTGTTAATTTGTTCATTACTAGGTGGATGAAAATGTGCATCTCTTCTGTGAATACCAATTATTCCTAAATGAGGTAATTTCACCAAGAGAGTAAAATTTCCTCATTCTTCCCTGCTTTAAGAATATCACTGCCAGGAGTGAACAGTTCCAAATAGAAATGGAAAATGGTATACTCACTTGTAAAAGGAGACTATACCCTAGTCTTTTGCAGCCTTAAAATAAAGCCTATTTTCAAGGTGAACGGGAATTTAGGGAGAAGAGACAGCCATGTTTTTGGTGGTGATGCTGCCTCACTACCAGGTGGCCCTGGGTCTCTGGCTTCTTTTTGCAACAATGAAAGGGACATCTCACTGTGAGGCTGTAAGAATAAGTACTCATCATTCCTGGGCACATTGATCAGACTACACAGTTCTCACCACTAGTAAAACAAAGCAAAATAGGTTTCAAGATCTTCAACAAATAGTTTTCAAATCCCACCCCAAACTTCTGCCCTAAAACATTTGTCCTTCTGAATCAAAGTACCTAGCTATATCTCCATTTTCAAATAATTGAACATTGTTGGGGGTGGGGCCAACGTGTGTCATGGCAATATCATCTGTAAGACCTAGCAGCAGAGTAAGTACTTTCTAGAGTGAAGACAATGCAAAGGAAGGGATTTGAGTTCCCTGAGAGTGAAGGCTGTTCTTATATTTGTATCCCTCATATAGTCTGCTCTTGACACATGGCAAATAAATTTGCAGACTCTCATTTCCTCCTAAACAGATTCTATTATATCCTACGTGCTGAAAGCCTAGAGAACATTGGTTACTACACTTTAGTCAATGAAGTTGGTGCACAATGCAGAATGGAGGGATGGGGCTGCCCTTTCTAGGAGCAGTGGGGTCCTGAGAGCCCTTCTACCTTCCTACCTTGCATTACCCTTCATCATACAGAAAAGATAAACCTATCTATAAGCTTTTAGGATACCTTCAGGGTCAGTAGAAAAATGGAGAATTTATGGTGGTCTGTGTCCCCTGCAAAAGGCCATTAAATTATCCTGGGAGGGCCTAAGCTGCCTTTAGCTCATCTCTGCTTTCCTTCCTCCTTAGTTGTTCCCAAACAACTTCCCCTCTGCCAGAGCAGTTTTCTGTGCCCTCCCAAGGGCCAACCACCAATATATCCTTTTGTTCTTGCAGAGTTAGGGTAGAGTTATTGATTACCTCAAAATGTTGTTTTCTGTATTAAGTAGGAGAAAGTATTGCCTTACAGGGCTCTTATTTCCTTTCAGAATTATTCTTCAGGCTACCTGCACTCGAATAAGATTATTAAATGAGACTATGTATGCCATTCTGAATAGATCTCTAAGGCATTCATATGGTATCTAACATGCAGTGATTGTGTAATAAATGCTATAATTTAATAATAGTAAATAATAATAAAAACAAATATCCAGCATCTTGGGTTTAAGCAGTGCAGTATATCTGGTAAGAACTCAGGACCCTGAGTGAGACTAATTGCATTTGAATATAGGTTTCATCACTTGGTGGCTATGTAACATTATTTACAACTCCAAGGGTCAATTTCCTCTTTTTGAAAATGGTGATAATCACAGACTATCTCTCAGGGTTGTGGGAAGTTGAAACTTAGCACACAGCCCACTCTACTAGTAGTCACTCAATAAACGTTTGCTACCATATCCCAGTGACCAACTTGTACACAGCACAGTAGAAGCTCACGATAAGAAAAACTATTTACTGGGTAATGAAAGGCTAAGTAAATGAACAAATTGAGGATGAAAAACTCACATTCTGCTATTATCTCCCAGGATCATGCCACTGAGAAAGCTCCTCTCACCAGTTTTGGTGCTAATACAGCATGATTGTCAGCTCATGGTTGCTGGTCATCCATTCACACCTTAAAATCAGTAGAGAGAACATTGAGCAGGAGGTGTCTTATTCCACAGGGCTTTGCTAAAAGCCGGACTGATAAAATCTGCACTTTTTCAGTCTACAACCTATGGGGAGACTTCTTGGCTTAAACACGGAATGGGGACACATAAGGGGAAAATGAGTCTCCAGATTGAACTCCTTGCAATGTCATACACCACAGATGTAGGAAATCTGCTGAGCCCAATGAAACGGGGACACCTGAGTTAAAGACAGGCTCTGGGACACATCAACTCAGTATGTTTTCCATGCTGGATGGGAGCCAAGTCCATGAGAAATTCTGCTGTCATTTCCTTTCACAGCCACTGGCAAACAAGTGTAAAATCTAGTGAGTTGAAGAGACAGGCTTGGTGGCAGAGATTTAACAGCAGAGTTAAGTAGATGAGACAGAAATATGCTTCAGGACTCAAGAGAGCTGAAATATGGAAGACAGAGAGCAGAGGCCAGTCCCCCTAGAGACCAGAGCACTTACGAATTGCTCTTCTTTCCAAGGGGGGAAGGAAGAAAATCAGAAGGATGTGCCTGGGATGGGAGCCATGTGGGAGCTGCTGGATCAATTTCTCTTGGGTCCCTTCTTACTTTACCATACTAGAAGCCTGCAGCTGGGCCTGAATATAAACACAACTTCTTCAGAGAAGCACATGTAGAATGTAACAAATTAATGCTAACACATTCATTTAATTTCCATTTATTGACACATCATTTTTCATTTTGACTTTTTTATCCCCAAAAGGGCTGTTTCTTCAGACATGGAGGAAGAGCAGCAACAAAGGAGGATGTCTTTACGATGCCTCTTGGTTAACTCAATAGCTCTGCCAAGACCAAAGACCACAGAAGGCTTTTACACAGATGAGTTCAGAGATGATTTGGTCCCATCACAGAAGTCAGTTCTCCTGCTTGGCATCTGGTCCTAAAGGAGAGCAGAGGGATCTTTGCGGTAGGTGAGAAGACCTCTTTTGTTTCTACCATGTGACACAGTCCTAAAGGAAATCATCTGTGTTTGCCATGATTAGAACAAAACTTCACAGGAACTTAAATTGCCTTATTGTGGACTTAAAGACCTCCAAAGAGGGAAGGCCAGACTTTGAAACAAGAAAACAAAGCCTACTAAAAATTTATAGCAGCTTCAAGCAGGTAAAACTTCTGGGGGTGCTTTCCATCAAACTTACTTGCCACTATTATGATTGCCTAAACCATAAAATAGCGCCATAAGGAAATTGTGTGTTAATTTCTCTAGGTTCTGCAGATGAACACATTGGTGCACAGAGATGAGCGGGTTTGCCTCAGGCCCTACAATGAGTCATTGCCAACCTGAGAATTACTACTCTGAGCTCCTGACTTGAAGCTCTGAGCTCACACCTTTGGGATCAATCTTCTTAGATCCATCAAACAATGGCTTCAAAAGCTTTTATGGCAATTAGGGTAGGAACACTGTCTCCTATTAGGACACACCTACTCAGTTCTCCTCTTGGACCTTGGCACAATTGTTAACAGTGAATAGTGAGCAGGAGACATAATTTAGTGCTTGGAGTCTTCCATGTCCAAGCAGACTTTAATGATAGAAACCACACCTTATAAGGAGAAAATCTAGAGATGAGAATTCTCTCCCTGGCATAGCTTGTGAGGAGGAGAGTGTGCATGTGGGGGAGCAGAAAACCAGGCATCTCATCTGTTCATTCTTGAGCTGGAAACGGACATGAAATGAGTTTAATATTATACCGTAGTATAATTCCCAAAGGGACGATCTACTATTCTTGAGAATTTTTCTTTCTTGTAAATGTGTGCAACGTATTAAGAGCCACTTCAGGAGGGAGAAAGAACGCTCGCATTTTCAGCTCCAGATAATGCCCTCTGCCAGGTTAGTGGCAATAACATTCAGAGATTTCACCGTGTTCTCCATCAGTTAGGTTCTACGACGGAAGGCAGCGGCAGTCACAAAGAATATTTCAAATCTAACACCTGCCTTCACATGGCTTAAAACAAGTGACTGGAGAATTTGGTTATAGAGAAAGATGAGAGAACTGTGCTAACGGAGATTCTATAAACACTACCATGAAATCTTTCATGGGATGGGAGGTGGGGATGTGGCTGCTCTGGAAGAATAAAGGCTAAATCTGGCAAACGAAATTATAAATGCTTTTCTCCAGGAAGGACATTTTTTATTTACCATCCTCTCTACCTAGGCTTGTTAACTGTACTTCTAAATCAAATTTTTTTTAAAAATGGCACTTATTGTGTGCCTACTATTCTGGCAAGGATTTTTTTTTTTTTTGAGAGAGAGGTTTTTTGCTATAGGGCGCGTGTGCTCGCCAGACAGACAGAGACATAGAGACAGAGAGACAGAAAGCAAGAAATCACCCCCCAGGGGGATGGTCACGCCGCAGTCCCTTCTCCTCCATTCTCTCGGGATCTTGGGCACACATGCACATGCACCAGGCGTGAGTTTTAAGCCACTGGGTCCAGGACGTGAACCATGGTTGACTACTTGGGAGTCCAGCAACATAGCCATTACACTAACTGCTGGTTCCCTTCTGGCAAGGATCTTGCTGCATAAGTTTGAGAGGGCAGTTTCTGTAGCTCTTACCCAGCCTTCTTAAAGTCCGTATGAAAACCACAGGTTTTCAAACCAAAGCCAATTGTCATTCTTGAAGAGAAAGTCATAGAACTGGAATTAGCCACAGCGGCCATGTCCTGTTCTAAGAAAAGGTGCTTAACCTATTTGAAGACAGTGTGGGCTCTTCTTAGCAGGACGAAGTCGCAAAGCTTGCCCCTCCATCTGCCCTGACAGCACTCTGATCTCCGATAATATCAATTCACATACCAACTGGCTTTTGGGAAAGGACACAGACTTCTTATTTTACCAGAAGAAAGTTTTTGTTTTTTCTTCTTGTTCTTTATGTAAGATCTAACTCCTTATCTTCACTTTAATGCTCTTTTTCCCTGAGCCCCCTAAAAAGCAACTCATCCTAGTGACCATTTACTGCTGCTGCCTAAAATCCCACTTCTGAAATTTTTAAGTAGAACAGCCAAGTTTAAAAGTTTGATTTCAAAGGTTTTTAAAAGTAGTTATATAAGCTGAGATGGGAAGGTTTGATTTGATATTCACTGGGAATAATTTGGGGGAAGAAATACATGACTCAACTCAGGAGACGCCCCAGGACCACATCACCCTTTGAGCTTTCTGCAACAGATGGATGCCTTTCTGCTCCGAGGCCTCAGAACCATCCAAGGAGGCCTCCACAATAATAGCCAGGCAAAACTTTATCAAAGGAAGAAACAAAAAGGCCTGACAGATGATGCTGCCAGCATTTCAGCAGCCAGGTTAGCTTTGTTCTAATGCCATTCTGTCAGGTTTAACAAGCAGATATTAAGAAAAGTTTATAGAGAATTGAGATGAAAGGTTGTCGGTAGAGATGAGAGATGCCAGTGGGCACTGCGAATCACAGCTGGGTGTAGACTCTGCCGTAACTGGCTGAGAGAAAAAGAGGTTTGATATGGGAGCAGCTGCTTCCAACCCCTGCTAGAAGCAAGGCTTAATCATCTGGCACCTGGGAGTCTGGGGCTCCACCTGGAGAGAGACACAGCAACTGGGAGTATGCTGGGTGTGAGCCTCATCATTAGATTAGAAACAAATGATGTATTTACAGAAATCGGTTCCTTGACTGGTCCTGACCTGGTATGACATCTCGCATCCGGAATGCTTTTGCCTAAGCACGCAAGGACAATGGATGCAAGAAATAAGCAAGAGGTTCAAGAAGGAGATTAGTGATTTGACTTAAGGGCTTGAGGGTAGGCTTGAGAAAGGAGGGAGACTGCAGAATGAGAAAGGCTGGTGGCGCCCAAGGAAAGGGTGATGCAGAGCAAAGTGATTATGTCCTGACATGTAGGGCGAGCTGATGGAGCTCTCTTTTATCAATTTGCAGTCAGACTGAATTCTTCCTGAGTCCACATTCCTTTCAACCAAGTGCTTTTTGAAATGTGGATGAGTCAAGATGCCTTGGAAGGGCTGTGTGTCTGTCATCAATGCATGGAAGGTAAAGTGTCAAGCCCTGTGTGATAATGTTAGAACTCAACCATTCGTTTGTTCCCCCTCTGATAAGCCCCATTTCCCACAAATGAAAATCAATTAGAAGATAGTTATTGTCTTGGTTTGTAAAAACAAAAATAAAACAAAACTCAGCCTTTCAAAGAAACAACTCATCTTTTTAAAATCAAGGAGTAAAAGAAAGAAACAAAATGTTGAAGGGTTACAAAAATGGAAAATTACCTGTCGATGATAATACGTATGACAATATCTTTAACTGGACTAAGATTTGGTGGGAAAATTCATTTAGCATGCTGTAATGATATACAATAATTGAATGTATAAAAATAATTTAAAGAAATATTTAAAAATTAAATATTTTATCCATGCTGTTTTTTTTTTTTCAGAAAGACTGTTAATGTTGTTTTGTTTTGTTTTGTTTTTGCAAAAACAGATTTATAAATTACAGCCATCTCATTTAAAGACCCTCACGCATATGTCCTGGCAGGGATGAAATGGCTGTATTGGACTGGCAGTGGTGGGACAGCATTAAGCAATGATCATTGAGGATGGACTCCATGCGAAGGTTCCAGGTTCTCATCTGCAGACTTCCTTTTACCTGTTATGTGTACATGCCATGAGCTGGACTGGATGAGATTTAGGATGAATCCTGGTATAAAGACTCTGTTGGGGGACCAGTAGATGGCATAATGGTTATATTGCTGTACTCCTACGTAGTTGACCATGGTTCAAGTCCTGGACCCAGCAGCTTAAAACTCACACTGGGCACATGTGTGTGTATTCCAAAATCCTTAGGGTATAATGGAGGAGAAGGGATTTGGCTTGGCCATTCCCCCGGGGATGGGGGCGGGGGGGGAGATTGATTTCTTGCTTTCTGTCTCTCTCTACCACTCTAGTGATCTCATGTACCCTATAGGAAAAAAATCTTTCTAAAACAAATTTTTAAAAAAAGACTTTATTGGGAATGCTTCTCTCTGTCTTTCTCTTTCTCTCACAGAAAAAAAATAAATTAAAATAAAAAAACTTTTAAAAATAATTCTTGCAAGGCCGGCAGGTGGCATAGTGGTTAAGGTGCTGGACTCCCAATTGGCCAACCACAGTTCAAGTTCTGCCTCCAGAGACTTGAAACACACCCAGCATGTGTGCATGTATGCTCAAAATCCCGAGAGGAGAATGGAGAAGAGGGGATTGTGATATGACCCTCTACCCGGAAAATGATTTTCCACTTTTTCTCTATCCATCACTCTCTGTGTCTCTGGTGAGGGCATGTGCCCTGTAGCAAAAATCTCTCCAGTGGCATTGAGTTTGCTCCTTCTAAATTGAGTCACAACTGCATTTCTTTTACTGAGGTAAAACTCACATAACATCAAATGAACCGTATTGAAGTAAACAATTTAGTGGCATTGAGTACCTTCACAATGCTGTGCAACCACTGCTTCTATCTACTTTCAAAATATTTTAGTCAATCTAAAAGAAAACCCAGAACCCATTAAGTAGTTACTTGCCAGCTCACCAACCCCAGCCCTTGGCACTATTTTATTTTAGGACCGTGTATGTTCCATACCTTCTTTGTTATGCTGCAGTAAATATCTCTTTTCCCATTAAAAGACAGAGGTTTTCTTTGAGATACTGTGCCCTCAAGTCATGTTCGGCTAGGGATTCTCTTGGAGAAACCATCCCCTCAAGTCATACTGGGTTAGGGACTTTCTTCAAGTCCAACCACAGTTAAGATCTCAAGTCTAAACACAATTATTCCCAAAGATGTTTCTACTGCTTCAGGATTGTGTTACATTGTCCAATGCGGCCACAGTCCAGAGCCAAGCTTTCTACAGTCCTTCAAGACTATTGCCATTATTATTTAGTGTAGCTAAAGGGTTTGTCTTTGAAGCCAAAAGATAAATCTAAAATTCATTTCAATAAGACTTCATTGAAATCTCCATTTTACAGGTAAAGAACACTGTGTTCCTTGGAGTTGAATGCTCTTCTGGCCAACAGGTTTAAATCCGTTGACAGATGTCGGATCACAAGCCCTGGCCCAGCTGTGGGGACATAAGCAGGAAAGGAGCTGCTATGTGATGCCGGATGCCATGGTGCGAAAGCTACAGGTTTGTGTCCTGGCCTATCTCCATATACTGGGCATACCTGTGAGCCTAGTCATAGGGCTTGGGGAGGATTGTGGCATGAAGATGCTTACAAAGGTCTCTCTCTTTCTCTCTCACTCTTGCTCTCAATCTCGCTCACATAAATAAAAAAATAAATAAATAAACTTCTTTAAAAAAAAAAAAATCACAAACCCTGAGTGTCTAGTCCATGTTTCCTATGCCACTCTGGGAATTTACAGACATGCATGCTGTCTTCTAGTATCAAACCCCTATTTTTAGTGAGCCATAACTTATAAAAAAGTTTCTGTTGGAAAGTTTGAGGACTTTCAGAAGTTATTTTTGTGGTTCCTAAGAAGGAAAACCTAGCTTCTTCCATCTCAGAAATGCCAATCTTTTTCATCTTACATCTGACTCAAATAGCTGAATTGTAGCATCCCTTAATTCCTTCTCATGCGGCTCTTCTTCATTCAAGGCGAGCAGTTTTACTGAATCCAAAGGAAAAAGTAAACTCATTTAAAAATAATTTTCTCCCATGTACAGTAAAGAGAAATTGTCTAATAAGGTTCATTTACATTGTTACCTGAGGCCATAGGGAATTGTGCAAAGCACATTGCATAATTCCTCCAGGCTATTAGTAGGTGTTTTTTCCCCCATAAGTAGAAAGGAGAAAAATTTCAAAGAGATCAGGAAGCCAAAAGGAACAAAAAAATACACAATAAAAATGTTCGTCTGATGCAATGGAGAGTTTTTCTCTACCCTCTGTAGTTGGATTTCTATTTTTAAAACTAAACTTCTTTAAAAAAAAAATGACTGCTGCAAACATCATAAAATATAATGGTACGATAAGACCAAATATACACTGAAATATCCTAGGTATGAGAATGTTCACTTCTGAGTTGTCTCCCTTTTCAGGTCAACTTAGAGGTGACCAATATTACTCTTGAAAAGTGATATCAAAGAATATGTTCTCCAGGGATGAAGAGAGAGTCCCAGCTATTGTGGTTAATTGGAAGTTCAGTCTTTCAGCAATTATTCTTAGCATTCTATTCTTTGTTTTAATTCTCTAAAACACTTTGACAATATGGAGAAAGTGTACCTAGAGTCTACTCCAAACCAGAAAACACCATCAGTGTTTTAGCCATCACAGAAAGGGATTATTCTTTCAGTTTAATGATTGACCAACTGAAGATAATGAGAATTATGGAATTGTATGTCTTGCTATTTCACTTGTAGAAAGGGTAGGAAATCTGAAATCCAGCATTCCAAGCTCTGTACTTGTGTATGCGTATCCATGGACATATGTATTTTTTAAATGAATTCTTTATTTACTTCATTTAATTTGCTATTATTATGTTTTAATTTGACCAGAGAAAGTCACAGAGAGAGAGAAAGTGAGAAAGCAAGCTGTCAGATCTGGGATTCAAACCACGATCAATCATGTGGGAGTTCAGCACCCCAACCACCTCACCACCTGCCAGGCCCTATATGTATATTTAAGAGTCATTCAAATTCTAACCTGACTTCTCACACATGTATCTGTGACTTCAGTGGGGAAGGAAGCATCAATCCATCTGTTCACTATCCATCATTCACTTGTTGTAGACCTGTAGTAATTTCTTATACTCCAGAAAATGTTCTTAGTAGTATTAGAGTAATGAGAAAGAAAAGAAGAATGGAATACAGGGAGCCCTAGCGAGCATGAAGTATTAAACATTTACTGGAACCTCTTGGAAGTGTATAGTTCACAAACTGCCACCCTGCATCAACTCATGTGATTCACATAATAAACCTTGGGAGATCACAAGTGAGAATTACTACCCTCAGTCTTTCTAGAGAAAGAATTAAATGACCCACCCACCCTAATCCATATAGCTAGTCCTTGAACCCAGCTCTTCTGAGTGTCAATATGTGATCTTTACCTACATTCTTATCCCTCACATTTAGAATCTAATAACAAGTCACATTTTCTACTCATTCCATAAACAGTTACTGAGCAGCAGTAAAAATTCTTGTCATTGTACTAAGCAAGGCAAGTTGGTGAAGAGCAAGTAAAACACTGTCCTTTAAATCAAGACTAAAAGTCAAGGTCACAGACACCTAGAGAAAAGCATGATAGGTACCACCACAGAAGAAGCTCGAAATGCAGTGGTAGTTCAGAGATGGGAAAGATGACAATGACTAGAAGAACATTTTGGAAGAAACTGAATTTCAGCTGAACATGGAGAGCAAGGAACAATCAGAGAATGATGTATCAAAGACACAGAGATAGGAAATACAGAAAAGCAGGGACCAGCAGTTAGCATAATGGCTATGTCGCTGGACTCCCATGCAGTCGACCACGGTTAGCATCCCAGACCCGGTGGCTTAAAACTCACGCTGGGTACATGTGCGTGCATTCCCAAGATCCCAAGAGGAGAATGGAGGAGAAGGGATTGCAGCGTGGCCATCCCCCCTGGGGGGGGGGGGAGTGATTTCTCGCTTTCTGTCTGTCTCTCTCTGTCTGGCGAACTCATGCGCCTTACAGAAAAAACCTCTCAAAAAAGAAAAAAAAAGGAAATACAGAAAAGCATCAATGTCAGTGTATGGAATGCATTTTAGCTGCTGCAAACTTCCCTGCCATGAATATTTTACTGCCAAACTCTTGCTTCTCTTTCTAATTGTGCTTGATTTCTCCTGAAATAGAGCTCTAAATCAACCTTCTGAAGTTTCTGTACAGTTCTAACTACTCACAAGTGGAATATTGGTGTTTTCTTGTTATATTGAAGAAGTGCATGTATACGTGTGTGTGTGTGTGTGTGTGTGTGTGTGTAAAGTAGGGAATCCAGGATAATTCATGAATTCATGTTGATAATCAATAAATAGTAAACATATTTATGATGAATACATACAGAAACTTGGCAGGGTAAAGATAGAGGTGAGATTATGTATTCTCCATAAGAGGCAGAACAGAGACAACATTGCCTGTGCTCCAAATGGTTTCAAGCATACTCTCCAGATAAGAGTAAATACGTAACTACCGAAGTATAGATTGTATGGTGACCACTATACCAAAGAGTGATACACCTGCTTTAATAAGTCAGGCATTGACTTTGGAGTTGATCTTTACTTGGAATATTCTGGATGCTTGACTTGGAAGTGCAGCTTGAAAGACAAGACTTGAAACCTGGTAGTCAGCACAAAGAGAGCAGAGAAACACATACACCCAAGAAATTATTTCAACCCACAAAAGTGAAGTGAAGATCAGTGTCAGTGAAGGAGATAGAAGGTTCCTAGATATGCAGTTACAGATTTGGAGTTGTCTTTTATTCATTTAGTCATTCTTTTCATCCTTTCTTTTTCCTTTCTTTACTTCCTTCCTTCTTTTCTTTTTTGGTATGGTTTTTGTTCACAAAGATAGACAGGGAAGGCCTCTGGACATGGAGTGTTTTTTTAAAATGAAAGATCAACTGCAAATACAAAGCATCTTTTAAACTTAAGGGATTTTTCTGGAAATTTTATCTCCTTCACCTTCACCTAAAAAGAGCAAACCTTTTTTTTTTGCACAGAATGTTCTTTTCAGGATGCAGTTTGATAAGATTCCATTAAAATAGAGAAACCACTTCCAATTAACCTGAAAATCAACATCTCATTGCATTCAAGGAGAGCCAAGGACACAGAGCTTATAATAGCCAAGAGGCTGGCCTTCCTACTGAAGCAGGAAACTCACTTGAAAGGTGCAAACCATCTTTCAAGGCTCTTCCTGCAAGATTCCAGACTGCAATCTAACCAGCCTAACTGCTGCTGTTTATCCACACCCACCATGAAGAAGCAAATGTAAAGCCACATGGGTGGAGTCCTGAGAAAACAGTAACAGAAGAGTCATTTAGCAAGAAGACAACCCATGTCTATGACCCCAGTACTCCATCACCCACATCCAGAGAGAGAGAGAGAGAACAAGAAAGACTGTTACAGAGTCACCCAATCATTCACCACAGTCTATGTGGTGATAGACCCAGGATGGAGGATATTGACACACTGGAGGGTCCCTACACCAACATGAAGTCTGGCTAGAAATAGCTGAAATTATTATTTTGATAAATAGTATTCCTAAATGCTATAATTGGAAAGGGATGAGCTATTTTAAGTTTTATTTGGATGTGTATCCCAATTATGGTTAGCATGTTTAATATGATGGTAAGGGGTGGAGGGGCACTCAAATCTTTGAAAGGTTTTTTTTTTTTTTTTTTTTTTTTTAAATAGGAAACATATGATTTTCTTGACTCATCTTTATTTTTAAATCCCAAAGTACCCATTTGCTACAAAGATGAATCACTGTGGATATTTCATTTTCAAAGAAATTTTATGTATCTTAGCACTAGGATTGGTTTATCAGCAGAGATAGCAGACTGGTCACAAGCAAACTAGATACCCTCAGGTATCGATTGTAATGTCAACTGGAAAACTAAATCTGCCCATAACACTTAAAAGGAGGTAGCAAGAGTCTTAAGAAAGGGAAATAAAAGCAAAAGGAAAAAAAAAGAGAGAGAGAAAGAGAGAAAAAATTACTCCTTTTCAGTCTAGTCATTAGCAAGTATCTTAGCAAGAAGCTAAGTACACAGTATGGCTTTGTTATCAGAGAGAGTTGGGTTCAAACTCTGGTCCTAGAATCTTGGGTAAATTACTTTCTCTCACTGAGCTATAATTTCCTCACCTGTGGAATGGAGCCTACTATATCACATATAGTTTTTAATGGGAGACCACATTGGAACATAAACCCCATGAGAATAAGGTCTCTTGCTTATTGCTTATTCCTTAGCATCAAGTCCCAGATTAGTCACGTAGTAAGAGTGATGTTTATTACTAACACTTGGCAGATCTTTTATGTCCCAGATCATGTTCTAATGCTTTGTATATATGCTCCACATAGCCCCATGGGATTGGAAGTGTTATTACCCCATTTCATGGGTAAGGAAACAAAGGTACTAAAAGATTGAGTTGAGTTACCTAAGCTCAAATTAAGCAAAAGAGTTGGAATTTGAACATTGTCTCTTCAGTATCACATAGTAATGGGCACTCAATAAATATGTATGAAATGAACTGATGACATGATACACACCAAGCACTCAGAAAAATTCAGTCACAAGGTCGACACTCAACAAATACTAGTTGACTTTTCTTTTTCCATCTACCTTCCTATTTGGGAGTAAGAGCTGACTTCATTAATGAGGTAAGAATTTTGAGGTAGTATGATTTAAATGGATGTGTAATGGCATTCTAAAAGAGAATGCAAAGCCGTCTTCCCCTTTCTGCTGTTTTTCTGTGCACTAGGGAGTATCTGCACCTAATACCCACGCACTTAAAGGCTAGAATCAATGGATTAATCCAGGATTAGTCAGAAAGGTTTGGCCTGTGTTCACATTTAGGAAAACAGTGATTCTGATCAGAAATTATTAACATCACAATGGGTGGCACTTGTATAAACCCAATTAATAAAGAGATGCACTTCCTTTCCTCTTCTTATTCACAGATTTGAGAATAAATTTAATTGAGAATATTGCATAACCCACACTTGTTTCTTCTCCACCTAAAATCCAAAATTTACTTAAAGACTCTGGCTAGACCCTGAGATGAGTTTCAGACATCTGTGATCATGATCACAGCCTCTTTCTTACCCAAACATCTTTTTGTGTGTGTTTCTGAGGATCTTCTATGAGACTGTGTTCTAAAACAGCCAAACCCAACCCTCTTGACCCAGAAAGAAAATCTCAGCCATTGGTAATGGTGTTAATGTTCAGAATACCTTGCTATCAAATTCAGGCAAACCAAATTCCATGAAATCCCAGAACAATCCTAAAAAGTAGATACTGAGTAAGAGATTAAGAGCACAACCTCTGAGGTCAGGGGCCTGGATACTACTCCAGCTCCACCACTGGCTAGCAGTGACTTTGGACAAGTTACTTAACCATTCTGAGTCTCCATCTGTGAAACTGGGTTAATAATACATAATAATCCCTTATACACTATCATGAGGATTAAATGAGTTAACTGATGTAAAGGACTAATTTGCAGTGCTTGACACATGACAAGTACTCAGCAAAGCCCAGCTCATTATCATTGTTTAGAAGAGATAGGTGTAATAAAGATTAAATTACCTAATTTTCTAAGATTTCTGTAAAATATATTATGATTTCCTCAAAAAAAAGGGGGGGGAGGGTGGGGTCGGGAGGGCAGAAGACAGTGGGTAGTTCTTATTTATTCTTGTCTATTCTTCTTACCTTTGGTCTATTTGTTCATTTCAGTGCATACAAGGAGACCTCTCTGGGAGTTGGTATACTGCACCTGGAAGAACTCCCAGAAGTTCTTGAGGGATATTTTCTGAGTACTAAAACTTCTTGATGAGTGAATGAATGCAAGAGGGCAGTGCAACTAAAATGCTATTAATATGCTCTCATCCTATTCATGGAAAACTCAGATTACAAATGTAATGTAAAGAGCCATCTTTTTTCAAAAATGAACTTTTGGGTCAGCAGCTAGTGTAGTAGTTTTGTTTTGTTTTTTGGAGAGGTTTTTCGCTATAGGGCGCGTGCGCTCGCCAGACAGACAGAGAGAGACATAGAGACAGAAAGCGAGAAATCACCCCTCAGGGGGGATGGTCATGCCGCAATCCCTTCTCCTCCATTCTCCTCTCGGGATCTTGGGCACGTACGCACATGCGCCCGGCATGAGTTTTAAGCCACCGGGTCCAGGACGCGAACCGCGGTCGACTACGTGGGAGTCCAGCGACATAGCCATTACGCTAACTGCTGGTTCCCGAGCAGCTAGTGTAGTGGTTAAGGTACAGGTCTCCCACCAGCAGTCGAGTAGTCTCCCACCATAGTTTGAGTCCTGGACCCAGCAGCTTGAAACTTGTGCCAAGGGCATGTATGTGTGTGTCCAAATCCTGAGAGGGGAATGGAGAAGAAGGGATTACAGCATGGCCATCCCTTCTGGGTGGTGATTTCTCATTTTCTCTCTATGTTTGACTCTGGTAAGCATATGTGCCCTATGGCAAAAATATCTCAAAAAAAATTTTAAATAGCCTTCAAATATTAAAGAAACTTGAATTATTAAATGACTTGCCCAAAATCACACTAAAATAAGTGATAGAATTTATCCTCAAATCCTCCTGACTATATTCCAAAGCCTAGGCTCTTTCCACTATTCTATCCAGTTCAGTTGACCTCAGACCTAGTTTGAAGAAGTTTCCAATTGTTCTCGTACCTACGTTTCTTCATTTATCAGAATAAGAATTAGTTAATTACTGTTATGCTCCTGAGCAGTAATTGAGTACATACGACATCCAAAATAATAAACATACTAAGCAAGATATTTTGGTTACCTGTAACAGGAACCCAACTCAAAATTGCTCAAGCATAAAGGAATGTATTGGTTTGTAATTGTGAAAATCCTACATATCAAGCTTTTTTCAGCAGGTATAGCTAAATTCAGGTGCTCCAATGATGCAATCAGTCTTCTGCCTCTCTTTCTTTCTCTCTTCATTGACCATTCTGCTTGTCTCTCTGTTGACATCCTTTGTACCATTTGCCATATGGTGCAAAGATAGCCACCTACACCAGGTTTCCAGTAAGTTTAGTACTCCTGAGGGCATATATTCCTCACAGAATAGATGTGAGATCCAGAAAAAGTCTTGAGACTGAGATTCACAGGCCTAGATTGGGTCATGCGTCTTTCACTGAACAATTACTATGGTCAGAGGATGTGGTTCTGCTTGGCCCAGACTGAGTTATGTGCCTGCTCCTAGTGTTAGAGTGAGAGGTAAGAAGGCTGGAAACATAAGGAATAGGAGGAGGAAGTGTAAGCTATTTCCTACACTCGCCCTGTTGTCGGAAGAACACATGCTAGTCAGTTATCCAGATACCATTTATAACAATGGGCAATACCAAACAGAGCATGGTTTATTTCAAGATATGTCAGAAAGAATGAAAAATGAAAATCGAAACTCATCCTTCACAATTCTATGCCAATAATGATAAATTAGTCATATGGAAAAGTAACCCTTTCTTTACCTGGTTAGTACCTGTAATTCTTTGACTCTCTAGTCATCTGTCAGCCCCTCTGAAAGGTCTTCCCTAATCCCAAATCCCCAACAGACTGTGTGAGGGACCTCCCATCTAATTTGTATTTTCCAGTTTACAACACTGTAACAGGTTAGAATCTATTTTTCTAACTCATGCTACCCTTTGAGGCGAGGCCCATGGGTTTTATAATATAGCATCAGTGCTTGCTATAATTTCAGTACCTTTTAAATAAAAAGGACATCAGATGAAGTGAATAAGAAGTAAAGCTATTCTCAGTGTTTCCATGCCCTTTGTTACAGTTTCTTATCTCTGCACTCTGATTTATTGCTGTCATTTTTTGTTTGTTACCTGACTGTATACACAGTATGACATTGAGGAGAGTGAAAAAATTATCAACTTTAGAGTTAGGCAAAACTTAATTTTACCCCCAAATCTTCATCTACTAGGTTGGGAAAATTTGTTCATTCATTCATTCCTTCATTCATTTTTCTGTTAAACAAGTATTTAGTAAGCACTAGAGTTAAAGGGCCATATAGAGACTATGGAGAACTGGAAAGAAGAGAGAACCCCTTTGGAAAAAGAAGAGTCTCAAGGAAAGAAATCATAGCTGAGATGTGTCATATAAAGGCAAAATTATCTTTACCACGGTTTCACATGGCAGACTGATAAAAAAAAAAAAAAAGTTACAGAAAGCTGGAGATCATACCATCCTGGACCTGATGGCAATTTTAGCGCTATCTACAAGAATGGGAAGTCTTTCTGGTATGGGGTGAACACAGAGGGAAAG
>NW_006159462.1:3775142-3806133 GCF_000334495.1 Tupaia belangeri chinensis
GAAAGAGAGCTAAGAAATGGAAGAAAGCATCATATGGAGTCATTTGAGTTCCTGAATCCAGTTGCATTCCACATCAAATCTACTCCTCGATTTTTCACTAATGTGAGATTTTTAAAAATCTTTCTTTCATTTAATAATGCATTTAGTTGATTGTATTGTTCTGCAATCTGTAATTTAAAAATATTGAATGCTACAGGAATCTTCTTCCTGCACTACATGGATCCTGGTTCTCAGAACAATTCCTGGAGTACAGAAAGCATTTGATAAAAATGAATGGCATGAATGATTAAAGTGTTCAAACACAGCATAAAATTGCATAGCACAGTCTTAGCAAGACCCCTCCAGCAAAGAAATATTAAACAAAAGGCTAAGAAAATCATAACTCGCAATGATTTAAAATGGTTCAAACAGGAATTTTATATGCAATGAACTCCGAGGTCTCTTCTAATTCCGATATCTTAGGATTTTATGCTTTCAATTCTTAATCATATGAATTTTAGATAGCTTTGGGATTTCACACCTTCTAAGACAGAGTTTCTTGCTTTTTGGAAAGAATGTCATATTCAGATTTATCTTCATTCCATCATGCCAACACCTTGATTTAAGAGAACTGAAAACCCTAATCACTATGCACTAAATATTGAGTAAGTGATGTGGAAAGACCTACTATTGACACCCAACAAAGAGTTACTTCCCTCTTGTCTAGTTCTCTTTTAATACTTTGATATTTGTCATGGGTTTGTCTAAAATATTCCTGCCTGTTATTTGTGCCTTGGAGTATTTATATGCAATAAATATCTTTAAATATGAAAAAATAGCTAGTGTGTGAACAAGAACTACTGAGACAGATGGGCCTACAGCAAACACATTTGGCCTGTTGCAACACATAATTTCATCTTTAAGAAACTGCTATATAACTCATGAGATGTATTCAGCTGCAGTACAATCCAGATAAGATGGGAGGAATTGGCAGTGATGGATGACGAAATGATTGTTCACTTATTCAGCATATGACATTTGCACTCAGAGATTTATCTCCCATTGGAGAAAGGTAATCACAGTTCTATCACTGCATTTATCATGTGTTTGCCCCAGTTATTTCCTGCATACAGGTCCACTCCCTTGCTGCTAGGTGTGTAAGATGTTATCAGCCTATATGCAAAGTGGGTTGCCATGTTCCATAAGCTGTACATGAAAAGGAAAGCAAGTATAGTCACTTGTTCTCTGGGTGAAATCTTCAGGTTGACATTGTATACGATTAGTCTAGTGCTTGTGTTTTTTTATTATGTAGATGAAATCGAATGTGACAGAAAACTTTGATGTGAGTGAGTGAGAAAGAGAACTCCTTTATGAGACTCACCGTGATCCATGTGGTGCCTGCAGAGCTTGCCATTAATCACAGCATAGAAAAAAATGAGTTATTGAATAATATTTTAATTTTATTTTTGGCCCCTAAAATGCATATTGTGTATAATTGCTCAATATATAGCTCCCAGTAGATGCTCATATTTTGGCATGGACCCATTGATAACTTATCAAAACTGGCTTCAGTTACAACAGGCCTTTGTAGTGAAGGGGGAGAGGGGAGTTACATGTGGCCAGAAACTGATATTTCAAGTGCATACAATTAAGATCGTTGAAGATTTAGTTTTCCCTATAAGTTTCATACAAACTTGAAACTTATATTTGAAGAGATCATGAAATCTTCTATGGGATATGAAATGAAATGCCAGGGTTCTTGAAAAACACAGCTTTATTGGGTTGTCAGAAGTCATGATATATTTTTCTATGTAAAAATGTGTCGTGACATTTCCGATGACCCAAAATAAAACCAATAGATATGTGTTGACTGTCTGTATGTTCAACAATTAAGTACACACAGAGGAATATAAATAAAATACACATGAGTAAATTTCAATAAGGAAGCCTTTAAAGGTAAGAAAGAAGATACAAAGTTTAAGAAACTTTGTTTTATATATACGGAGCTACTTGTTAATGAATGTCCTTCTCACACTCACATTACTGAGAACAAAGAGATATTTTTATGAAAATCTTTAGAGAAAATCACCAACCAGGCACTTTGTTCAGAGCGCTTCTCTGTGCCAAACATGGGAGATATGATGGTGAGACATTATGCTTTCCCTAAAGTAAGCTCACATATAGGGGAGCTAAAATATTAGCATTGAGATAAGCTGATTTGACAATGCTTAGCATTGCTATCTATAGATCACATACAAGGGAACAGCAGGGCCAGCTGGTGGCCTGATGGTTAAGGTGGCTGGATCCCACATGACTAGCCATACAGTTTGATTTCTGAGTCCAGTGGTTTGAAAAACATACTGGGCATGTATGCCTATATGTCCAGAGTCCTGAAAGAAGGGAGAAAGGAAGAGAAGGGATTGTGGTGTGACCATCCCTTACAGGAGATCATTTTTCACTTTCTTTCTCTCTCCCTCTTTGTCTCTCTCTGGTGAGTGCATGTTCCTTATAGCAAATAAAATAAGAAAAAAAAAAAAGAGAAAGAGAAGGAGAGCTATCAGGATTCTGAATGGCTTGGCCTTTTTAGTAGCACACAGGAGAGAAACCATTGAAATCCCAAGATAGTGGTGGTGGGTAGCTGCATCTGAAGTAGAAAGCACAGTCTAGACTGTAGTAGGAGGAAAGCTCTGGGCTTATGCTTCCCAGAGTTTCTCAAAATGTCGTACAGGAACTGGTATCATTATTAACTGGAAACTGGTCATAAATGCAAATTCTACAGCCCCACTGGAAACACCTGAATCCCTAGGATTGGAGTCAAGGAATCTGTGTTGTAATGAGCTCTCCAAGTGATTATGAAAAATATGCAAGTTTGAGAACTACTGCTTTAGGTCATTCTTCTTTAGGGAGTTAAAATTGCTAGAGCATCAATGTATGTGAACAACTTACAAAGATAACTAGACAACTGTCAAAGAGACTGTGTATGAATTAGTGATTAAGCACAATATGAAGGATACTACGAAAAGAATATGAAATGCAAATTATTAAACCCAGGGCAAATATGATGGGTTAAGTAACCATAATTTACTATATGAATCAATACTGAATCACATATAGTTGTAGTCACGTAAATACTAAATATAGTATTGATCTAACCAAAATTATGAAGTAACTATGTGGGGAAACAGGATAAACAGCAGGGGGTGTGTTTATATGGTGGGAGTTGGGACATTTCAGAGAAATGGAGAATCTTCATCTTCTATCCACGGAAAGTCAATAGATAGTACCTAAAACTGAAATATTGATTAGAAACAATATATATCTATATTATTTAGAGACTGGAAGGCTAATACTGCAAGAATTAGCTGCAAGTGTTGAAAGTGGTTGGCTGTGAAACAAGGGAATGGGGGAAGCTGATGTCTTTTCATAGTAAATCTTGACTTTTTGTACTCCATGTCTGTTTCACTTGGATTGGAGAGTAAAATCCAAAATAAAAAAAATAAGCAGACATTCCCTTTCTTCTTTGAAGACACTCTCCCAGGTCTTTAATAATCTTTCTCTTTTCTTAATTTTTAGAGCCCTTAGTTTCTAGTCTGAGATATGCCCTCCTGTTTTTATAATAAAAATTTACTAGAATTCAGTCTTGCTGATTTATTTACATATTACCTGTGGCTGCTTCGGTGCTACCACAGAATAATTGAGCAGCTATAATCAAAGTCATATAGCCAGGGCCAACAGATGATGTGGTGATAAAGGTGCTGGACTCCCAAATGGCCAACCATGGTTTGAGTGTCAGAACTAGTGACTTGCTTTATCACTTTCTCTCTCTCTCTTTCTCTCTCTCTCTCTTGTGAACATACATGCCCTGTAGCAAATTTTTTAAAAAAATGATAAATAAAATTAAACAAATAATCTAAAAAAAAAGGAAAGAAATCATATAACCCAAAGCTTAAAATATTTACTATCTGACCCTTTACAGAAAAGGTTTGTCATCTCTTGATCTAGTCTATTTAACACCAAAAACAATAAGCTGTATTTTTGTATTTTGTCCTCCGTAGTGGATTTCACTCAAATCTTACAACACCCATCCTAGTTAGGTAGTATCATATTAGTAATGAAACAAAGGCTCAGGAAAATTTAGGAAAACTGATCAAGGTCAATTAAGTCATCAAGCTTAGTTTCAAACTGAGAGCTGTCTAAAAACCAAAGTTTATATTCTTTTTGGTGATCATGGCTTTGTCTATTCAGCTTTTCATATTAGTATATTTTGCTCTTCCTTGATGTGAACTTCATTTAGGGTAAGAACAATGTCATAATCATCTCCATATTTCTTGTGTCTGGAACGTAAGAGACACTCAAAGTTCTTCATTGGTGATGATAAAGATGAAGGCAAAAGGACCACTCATAATTCTCATGGCAAATTTCTTGTTTTCAAAGCAACTGTAGTGATACTGATTATTTTATTTTTAAAGAACTAAAATATGCCTTGAGCTGCTTTTTTTATTTGAAGCTTTCTGAATAAATAAAGCCTGATTGTCTGGAAGAGGTTACACACTAAGGCATGAATGATGCCCATTCATCTTCTTGTGGTAAGGCTCAGGTTTCCTGTTTTGCATTTGTCTCAATCTAGACTAGAAGCTCTCAGAGGCAGAGGTTGCATGTTTATATGCCCAGGAAATTCTCTGGTCACCTGTGTTGTTCCATGACTAATAGCTAAAAATAAAGGAGCCATCATGCATTGTTGGTGTGAGGTTTGCTTCATACCCCAAAATGTATTCTGAGAATACTGAGTATGGGTTTCTTTAACCAACTTAGTCTTCTTCTAAAAGCAGAAACCTAGTGAGAATTACTCAAGGGACTGTGACATTATTGTTTTGATTGGGAAGGTTCCTGTGACTGATATATAACTAGCTAGGTACACTGTCAACACTTTTTTGTGTAAAACCATACTGGTTTTTTTTTTCTGTAAAGTGAATAGAAGTATTGATGAGAAGTCATAGCTTGGAAGAAAGCATAGAGCACATCTATTCTCAAATCTGTCCCTATTACAACATTTTGTGATACACCTAGTTGTTATACAGGTTGTACTCAAGTACCTTGCAGAAAGGGAAATAACCTAACTCAATTCACACTTGACCTCATTTATTCAAATATGTGAACATCTCTCTTAGATGTTCAGGCATTGCTTTGGACTCAGTTATAAACGTTATTTGCTTGTGTAAGAGTAAAATTAGAGGGCCAGCTCCAGAACTTTGTGGTGAAGGCAGCTAGATTCCACATGGCTAACCATGTGGTTAGAGTCCTGCTGTGCATGCATGCTCAAAATCCCTGAAAGGGAAAGATGGAGAAGTGACTGCATTGTGACCATTCCCCATGGAGGATGCTCTCTCTCTCTTCTGTTTCTCTCTGGCAAACTCATATGCCCTCTAGCACACATGCACACACATACATCCCCAAACACATGCACGCACACACACATGTACACACACAAATTGAGTCCATATAGCTTATATTAGAAACTTGGATTTTTAGTTCTATGAATCCAAAACTCTAACAACCTTCCTATGATAGTTTTCTCTGCTCTAAGCATTACAATTCCTGAATCCATTGCTCATATAACATGGTTTTAAGTCTTCTTCCCCTTTAATCCAGTTCGTTTTTTATCCTTCTCAAAATGGGATTAACAAAATTGTGTAATATGTGGTCTGAATAATTGAAAGAAAAGTCAAGCTACTCTCTTTTCCTTTACTCACTGTATTTATCAATAAAAAGTTAGTGGGTATTCACATTTTGAGTAGTAAAATACTACTATTTGCTCCTATTGAACTAATTGCATTCAAGTGGACAATTTATAAACCACACTTCTCCTGTCCTGTATCTTATATTACAGGGTTGATCTTAGAGATCTAGTCTCATTATCTTGACATGTATCGATTTCACCTTGTTATATTAACTCTATTTAATTGCTTAATTTTAAAAATGAGTGAGATTCTGGGACCAGCAGTTGGCGTAATGGCTGTGTTGCTGGACTCCCATGTAGTCGACCTCAGTTTGAGTCCCAGACCCCGTGGCTTAATCTCATGCCAGGCATGTATGAGTGTGTACCCAAATCCCGAAGGAAGAATGGAAGAGAAGGGATTGAGGCATGGCCGTCCCCCCTGGGGGATGATTTCTCACTTTCTGTCTCTCTGTCTCTTTCTCTGTCTTTCTGGCAAGTGCACATACCCTATAGCAAAAACCTCTCAAAAAAAAAAAAAAACAAAAAAAATGTGATTTTCTGGGCTATAAAGATAGAAGACAGACTTCTTGCTCTCTAGAAGCTCACAGTCTAGAGGTAACAATGGATAAGTTAGCAATGAATATAAATTGGCTAAGTGCTATGATTGCACTTATATGTAAAGTACATTGGGAACACAAAGAAGGGACACACAAACTTTTTTTTAAGAGAGATTTTTACTATAGAGTACATACAGAGAGAGACAGAGAAGGAAGAAATCCCACACACACACCCAGGGGAGATAGCCAATGCTGCAATCCCTTTTCCTTCATTCTCCTCAGGACCTTAGGCATGCGCACACATACACCCGACATGAGTTTTAAGCTGCTGGGTCTGGGATTTGAATCACAGTCAACTACGTGGGAGTCCAGCTATGTAATGCTGGGAGTCTCCCAAGGGACTCACAGACTTTTATGTTATTGTCATGTTGTTGGAAATCTGTAATACAGGGAGATAAAAAGACTACGCAAACTCCTCAGAAAAGTTAATATTTGACATGTGCCTTGAAGGTGAGCTAAGCCTAATTACAGAACAAAAAAAGGCTGAGAACATGGGAGCCAGCAGTTAGTGTAATGGTTATGTCGCTGGACTTCCACGTAGTTGGCCGCGGTTCGCGTCCCTGACTCGGTGGCTTAAAACTCACACCGGGCGCATGTGCGTGCGTGCCCCAAGATCCCGAGAGGAGAATGGAGAAGGGATTGCGGTGTGACCATCCCCCCTGGGGGGTGATTTCTCGCTTTCTGTCTCTATGTCTGTCTCTGTCTGTCTGGCGAGCGCACGCACCCTGTAGTGAAAAGTGAAAATCTCTCCAAAAAAAAAAAAAAGGCTGAGAACAGATAAAGGACATTCTAAACTAGGCTGTTAAATATGACTATTAGCCAGACATGACCATTGAGCACCTGAAATACAGCCTGTCAAACCAAAATATGCTGTAATTGTAAAATACATATTTGAGCTGTGTGTAGTACTTTATATACTAAATACATCAAAATTTAATAAGAAAGAAATGTAATATATCTCATTAATAATTTTTACATTGGTTACATGTTGAAATAATCATATTTTAGATATATTTGGATAAATAAAGTACATGATTAATATTAATCCCATCTGTTTCTTTTTATTTTTAAAGTATGGATACTAGAAAATTTACAATTAGTCAAGTGGCTCACATTATTTTTCTATTAGACTGTGGTGCTCTAGAAAGTAAAAACAGGCAGAGTGATGGGAAGAATAAACAGCAAGAAATTTGGAGAAGCTATACTTTCCTGATTCCAATTCTTGGTTTAGTCATCCATTGTACTTAATAACCAGTTTGGATAAATAGACATATAGTAATCTCAAACATATCATTAGGGAACATTATAATCTTGCAAATGCAAAGTCTTAAGTCCGACCATTGCTTACTTTCATCAAGGTTGACATCAACCCATGTTTCAGATTTTTACTGGTCACTTTAAAAAAAAATTCAGAGTGATCTCATATTTTTCATCAACTCCCCATCAAAATATATACAATATATATTTTTTCAACAGAGAACTCTCTTTTTTTGTCTTTTAAATGTTTCTTCCCTTTGCATCTAAGATTGACTCTCTACCATCCACTCACTACCATCCACTCCCCTCCCTTCCAATCTCTGGTATCTAGACTTATCCTCTCCACTATCATATCTTCAGATCTTTCCATTTCTGCCGTAGAGTGCAGGTTCTCAGTAAATTGAGTAGGGTTGCACAGTGTGTATCTTTCAGTCTGGCTCACTTCTCTCAACATTAAGTCTTCTATATTCATCTACTTTGAATCAAACGATAAGATCTCATTGTTTCTTATAACTAATATTCCATAATATATATGTATGCATACATGTATACTGTTATTCAACATATATATCTCAATTTTCCTCATGAGATTTGCTCTCCAAATCAGGAATCATTCCAACTGTGTGACATTCAATAAAAATATCAGTAGTCTCCAGGGTTTGGGGGTGGGAAGATGAATAGACAGAGTATAGAGATTTTCAGGGCAATGAAACTATTATAGAATGGCTTCCTCTCACCACAGACTAATTTACATCACCTCCATGACTTCATTTGCAGAATTTTTTCCTTATCTCTTCAGAGTTTAGGTTCTATTGGATTTGAAATCGAAACTCCCAGGAAAAAAACTTATCCAGCAAGGAACAGCAAGGATTTCATTTCACTTGACGCTATGACTATCCTCTGATGACTTGTGGATCCTCACTGAGACAGATAAGCTATCACATTGGCAAGCTTATTGACCTTAGTTACCAAGAAGAGCTAAAGTCACCATTATCTAACTGGTGCAGGAAAACGTGTGTTCAGAACCCAGGAAATTCAACAGTACATCCTTACTGAGGGCCAATAGTAACCATAAATAGACACTGCTCAACATAAATAATCTACTGGCACCAGCAGTTAAAGATCCTCCCTTAAATGCATCATTAAACTCCACCAATGTAAGCCAAAAATATGAATACATACTGGCAATAAAATCAAGGATGAGATAAAGAAGATATCTAGCTAGCTATTTTGCAAGGCTGCATTTGAACAGAAAAAAAAAAAGAAGAAGAAGAAGAAAAGGATGGGAGTAGTTATGAGTAGAAAATGTGATCTTGGGAAAGACAACTACAGAATGAAGAAGAATGTGTTGAAGCTGTTTATGAAATTCAAAGTCCCAAATCCCTCTAGCTTCTGAGATTAGCCTTTTCTTTGACATCCAGAAATGTGACTAGGGCTTCCATCACTCATATAATGCGAAGGTCAGTGCAATCTCTGACAGACGTGAGAATTCCAAGGAGGCCTACAAGGAAAACTGACAGATTATACTTCCCTAACTTCTCAGTTCAGACTTTGTTCCTTGCCTCCTTGCCTAATTCAGTCTTCTTTTTCTGTTTCCGATATTTTCCTTGCCATTGTCTTCTCCATACCATATTGTACATTCTGGAGATGCAACTTTCCCATAATTTTTTTCTTTTTTCCTTCCTTCCTTCCTTCCTTCCTTCCTTCCTTCCTTCCTTCCTTCCTTCCTTCCTTCTGTTCTTTCTTTCTCTTTTTCTTTTTTCTTTTTCTTTCTTTCTTTCTTTCTTTCTTTCTTTCTTTCTTTCTTTCTTTCTTTTTCTTTCTTAGGTGTTTGACACAGGTCACATACATTCATTCACCAGGGAGGGGAGAGATAGAGGTAGGAAAAGTGAGCTATCACTCCATTAGGGGAAGGCCTTGCTGGAATCCCTTCTCCATTCTCTTGTGATTTGGGGCACACATGCACACATGTCTGGTGTGATTTTAAAGCTACCAGGTCTGGGACTTGAACTGAGGTCAGCCATGTGGGAATCCAGCTGCCTTAACCACCATGCCATGTGCTGGTTCCTCTCTTTATTTTTTAAATGCTTTGTATCATCATATCACTGGGTTGTCATGTATATAAACATTTAGTAAGAGGTTAAAAACAATATCAATGGCAAGTATAATACAGCACAGATGGGTAAATAATTTCTTTTCTTTTCTTTTAGAGATTTTTGCTTGGCAGAGAGAGAGAAACAGACAAAAAGTGAGAAATTCCCCCCTCCCAAGGAGAGATGGCCACACCCAAACCCCTTCTCCTCCATTCTCCTCTTGGGATTTTGGGTATGCATGCACATGACACATGTACCTGACATTAGTTTTAAGTCACCAGGTTTAGGACTCAAACCATAGTTGCCTATGTGGGAATCCAGCAATGTAACCATTATGCCATCTGCTGTTCCCCAGGAACCAATTTCTTAAAGTTTTTTGATCACCTAGCATAAAAAGGCACCAGAAATTGGTGGTTACCATTCACTTGGGCCTCAACCTGTTACCATTTTGCTCAGAGCCGTTATTTCAAATGAGATCTAATAATAAACAAATGAGCTTTAAACTAAGATAGTGGCACACAATAAGTACATACTTTTACAAGAATACCCCTGCTTATCTTCTTGTACATTTGCCATTAGCATGAGAAGGACATACCAGAAAGATAAGAAAGACATGAAGCAGAATCGATCCAACTAGCCCAACTGTGGTGACACAGTTGTAGTGTGGGGCTCTATGATGCTAGAAGCCATATAGAAAAGCAGAATTTGGTTCCTGGGCCAACTTGCACAAGCCAGACCTATGTGTATGTACCCATGATTCTAGCTGGCTAAAAATATTGGGGATTAGGGATGTCAATATTGGACTCTGTGAAGGATGTTTTTCTGTCTCTCTCTCTCTCTCTCTCTGTCATCTCTCTATCATGAAATAAATAAGATAAAAAGGTCGACCCAGTTAAGCCCAGTCTAAAGCCAACACCATCTATGATCTGCACATGAGCAGCGAGGCCAGCCTAGATTACCTGGACCAGCTGACATCCACCTGACTTTTCAGGGATGTCAGCTATAACAATAAATGCTTGATATTGTAACCAATGTCTGTTGAGATGGTTTATTACACTGTAAGTGCTAACTGATAGAACCGATAGTCTTTTCTGCAGGACAGAATGGCAGAGTCAAATCTCAGACAAATAGTAATATTCTGTAAAGACAAGTATGGTTTTTGTGGAAGCTTGTATCCTAATGGTTAAGGGTGTCGGATTGCTCATGGCCAATTACAGTTTGAGTCCCAGCCCCTGTGGCTTGTAAAACAGGTAAGATGTGTATGAATACACACCCAAAATATCCAACAGGATGGAATAATGAAGGAGAAAAGATTATAACATGACTGTGCCCTGTGGGGGACTCCCTTTCTCTCTGTGTCTCTCTGGCAAGCACATGTGCCCTCTAGCAAATAAAAAACAAACAAACAAACAAACAAAAACACCAAGAGTTTGGCTCATTAACAAAGAAATCTTTGGCAAGAAATACTAGAAATAAGAAAATATCTTTAAAATTGGGGAGCAAAGTTTTATAATATTAAAATATAAAATAGGAGCCAACAGGTGAAGTGCTGGTTAAAGCACTGAATCTCATACAGCTCACTCTGCAGTTGGAGTCCTGGACTAGTGGCTTGAGAAACATGCTGAATGCTTGTTAGTGCATGCCCAGGATCCCGAGAAGAGAATAGAGATGGGATTGCCATGTGATCTTACCCCCTGGAGGGTGATTTCTCATCTTCTCTCTGTTTCTCTCTTTCTCTGGTGATTACAATAGCTCAAAACTAAACATATTTTAATATGTTTATTAAATATTATGATTAAATATTATGATTTTTTTCCTTGGCAGCAGTCAGAATCATACAGAATGAGTAGGAAATTTAAGAATCAGATAAATCTGGCTCTATCCCAATCATATGATATAGAACAAGTTATTTAATTTAACCTATCAATTTTCTCATCTGTAAAATAAGATTATAAATATATCATGTACATTATAAAATCACACACACCTATATAAAATTATTGTGAGGAAATGAATGACATAAAATATTAAAAACACAAAAACATTTACTATAGAGTCCAGCATAAAACAATTACTCAACATATTGCTAGAAATAATTGTTCTTTGGGCTTAAACTCCAAGCACCCTATTTCTATAACTAGTTTTAAAACTTGAGATGTCTTTAAAAGTACCTAAGTGTAGAACAAAAAATAACCACCATTTTGCTGATTTTTAAAAATAGATTGCAACTGACAATTTACTTAGAAAATCTGGTTTATGAAAATTTAAACTCTTAAAACATTAGTATATATCAGTTATTTAGGTGATAATGTGGTTCAACACATTTTTCTTGACATGTGTAGGCTTTGTTTTAAGAGCTAGAAATATAGTAGTAAGTAAACAAAGTCATAGAAGTTGTTTTGTTTTTTTTTCTGAGAGAGAGAGAGAGAGAAAGAGAGAAATTTTTGCTATAGTGAGTTTGCACTCACCAGAGAAACAGACAGAGAGACAGAAAGAGAAAAACCACCTCCTAGGGGGGAATGGCCATGCCACAATCCCTTCTCCTCTATTCTCCTCTCGAGATCTTGGGCACACGCGCACATGTGCCTGGTGTGAGATTTTAGTTTTAGGTCCAGCACTTGAACCACAGTCAACTAAGTGGGAATCCAGCAATGTAACCATTATGCCTTCTGCTTGTCCCATAGAACTCGTATTCTAATGGGAAGGTGTGAGACGCAGCCAATGAACAAATACATATATGAGATATCAGGAGGAAACAGGGTCCATAGAGAAATATAAAGTTGGATGTGGGTGATAGAGCATAACTGCTTTGGATAGATCATGAGGGGCTTCGGACCAGCAGATGGCATAGTGATTATGTCACTGGACTCTCACATGGCTGACCAAAGTTTGAATCCCGGACCCAGTAGCTTGAAAATCACCCTGGGTGTGTGCATGTGTGCCCAAGATCCTAAAAGGAGAATGGAGGAGAAGGGATTTCAGCATAGCATGGTCATCCCCCCTGGGGAATTGATTTCTCATTTTCCCTCTCACTATCGCTCTCTCTCACTGTCTCTCTCTCTCTCTTTCTCTCTCCAGCGAGCACACAGGTCCTAAAACAAAACAAACAAACAAAAAAGTTTAAAAGAAAAGAAAAGAAAAGAAAAGAATCCTGGAGGCCTCTCTGAATGAGTTATGTTTGAGCACAGAGGCAAAGAAAGTGAGTGCATAAGCCTGGCAAATACTGGGCAGAGGAACTATGTAACCCCAGTGAATTGCAATGGCATGGACCTTAGGTGGACTGTGTCAGGAATGGGGAAAGAAGAGCAAGAAGGCCAGAGTGAATGGAGCAAAGTGGATGAGGAGATTCATAGGAAACAGGTCCGAGAGGCAATGGAGGAAGAGAAGGTAGTGAAGGTCAGACAGTTCTTGGAAAGACTGGCCTTTACTCTCGAGTGGGAGAAGAGCAATCTGGAGGTTTCGAGGCTGAGGAAGATATGATCTGGGTTATTTTTAAAGCACATTGTTCTAGTTTCTTGTTGAAGATTAAGAAGACAAGTGCAGAAGCTGTAAAGGAAGCTATTGCTAATAGCCAAGAAAAATATGATGGCTTAGACTAAAATTTCCATGTAGTGTGGACATTTATAAAATATGGGGAGATTCTAGATATATGTTAATATTTTCAAAACAGAAAAAGAAAGAGGATTTGTGAATGGATGGAATATCGTGAATAAGAGTAAGAACAGATTTCAGGATTACACCAACAATTCTAACTAGAACAACTAGAAGAGTGAAGGTAACATTTGCTGAAATGAAGAAGCCTGCAAGAGGAGTCGCTACCTTGAGATTAGTGTATTTTGAGCTATTCATAACTTCAACCATAATTGTTTTTAAAGATATGGACTGAGTCTCAACTGGATAAACAGCCTAATTGCAATGAATATTTGGAGTAGATTTAATTAAATGTTATATTTAGTTCACTATTGCTTTCAATCTTATAAAGATACTAAAACAGGTTATAATGCATCTGTTTATAAAATTTAGAAAATATCCCTAAAGCATTCAGAGAAACATTGGACTATACTTTTAGCATACCATTTGTAATCTTGTCACATAATTTTTATATCTCTAAGGTTCAGTGATGGTCTTATGATTCAATGTTATTGGCATTAAAAAAGATGGGCAACTGGAGCTCTATGGTAAAACCAGTTTCTCTGCACTCAGTCAGCTTCATTTCTAATAATGGTAACTAAATTATTCCAAAAAGAGAAGTTATGGATTTGGAAAGAAATAGCTGACAAATCTAAGTGTATTGAGCATTTCAATTAGAGTTTTTCATGCTCAATTTCCAGTAACTTCCTATTAAAACTGATTTTATAATATCTCCTAATGTTACAATGTTTTGCTGTTGTTGGCTGAGAATTTTTTTTTCTAGTGGAAAGAAAAGAAAGCTATCACTCCTTCCTCCCAATCTCCCTGAATGTATCTAACTGACATCTTGATAACTATATTTTTATAATTCTATTGTTTCTCTAACAGAGAATGGTTAGGTTGTCTTTCTAGTTTCATTTGATGCTTTTATTAAAATAAAATTCAGTCTGAAACAAGGAGCCAGTGAAAATTAATTTAATTTGAACAGGCTGAAAGAAGCACATTTCTAACAATTCTGGAAAGGATATTTGAAACCTACCAGAATTTTTACAAAGTTTATGTATATTCTAATGAAAAAAGAGAACTCAAATCCAACTCTCACTTATATGCATAATCCACTTGGGGTAGGAGAAAAAATGCCAAGTAGTCACATTATATATGTCACGAATAGGAATAGAAATAAAAAAAATTAGAGTTTTGATAGGAAATGTATTGAAAGTTGATTTATGTACTATGAGGAATAAAGTAAAGGGTGCTTTAGGAGAGCAAAGCAAAGAAAATAAAATACTCTTGATGCAAAAGAAAAACATTGCACATTCAGATACACAGGAAAGATAAAAGTTCAGGCTCTGGAGAAAAGGAAGAGCAATCTTATTGCTAAGAATGCCATTAAAACCAAAAAGCACACAAAATTTAAAATTAGGTAAGAAATCTTAATTAAACCCACGTATGAGAGTAAATGCTTAATTTCATCTCACTGTTTTAATTTCTTGTTAATCAAGTTGAAGGGTTTTTCTTGTTTGGGAGATGATTTTAAGAAAATAAAACCGTCACTGAAACTAAATAAGAAGGAAGCTAGGATTGCATATTAAACAAATAAAATAAATAGATTAATCAAAACAATAAAGTAGGCTGTGCCATAATCAATATCTTAGTAGTGTTTGTAGTCAAGGAAACATTAGACATTTTTTCCCCAAACCTTTCCCTAAGTTGTCCAAGTTCCTTAGAATCTACTATGTATGGACAATGATTGAAATAGATGCTTAAATCAAGTCGTTCTTTAGATGTGCACACTGAGTTTATATGTCCACTTACTGGTCAATTTGCATAATGAATGAAACCTCACATGCCCAGAATAGATCATTTAAAACCTATATTAGCAGAGTTATTCTAATCCTCTTAAAACTGCTTGGAAAGGCTGAGAGTCGCAGCCAATTGTGATCCCATCTCTAAAGAGGATACAACTAAATTTATCACAGACTATCAGAATACAAAAGGTAAATGCAGTGAATGTAGAGTTTATCTTAACCTATATAAAACAGGAAAAAGACAGAGATGAAGCAGATGCTGCATGAACACACCATACATGATACTCGTGGAGACATACACAGGACCCACCCTGTAGCACAGTGGTTAAGGCAGTAGTTAAGTATTATGCATTGGGAGCTGAATTTCACATATCTGGCTCCATTTTGAATACTGACCCTTGAAAAACATGCCAGCCACATGTATATGAATACTCAATGTCCTGACAGAATGGGAAAATGGAGGAAAAAGGATTATGTATAACTGGACCTCATTAGGAGGCTCTCTCTCTCTCTCTCTCTCACTCTCTCGCTCTCTCGCTCTCTCTCTGCCTCTGGCAAGACACATGCCCTGTGGCAATAAAAAAAGAAAAAAAATACACACTGGACAAAACATAAAAGAAAAGCTCAGCATAATGTTAAGGTAAGGTGATGAATGAAAAGGCAAAATCTTAGTCTTAGTACTTAGGATTGATTGCTATAAATACCAGTGTCATATAATAGATGTAGATGTGGAATTAACATACTCAGCACCCCTAAAGATTCAATATAAGGACAAATATACTCATTTTGTAGATGGAAACAATGAAGTATAGCATGTGAAAGAGTTGCAAAATATTTGCACTAGATCAAGAATCCATTAAAGAACCAAACTCTAGTGAGATGGCTAATTTTATGTATCAACTTAACTGGGCTAAGAGGTGCCCGTATAGGTGGTAAAATCATTATTTCTGAGTGTATCCGTGAAAGTATTTCTAGAAGAGGTCAGCATTAGAATCAGTAGGTTAAATAACAAAGATGGGACCTCACCAATATGGCATCATCCAATCCATTGAGAACAAGAATAGAACAAAAAGACAGAGGAAGGGTGAATTCTCTGACTCTATTCCTAAACTGAGATATCTGCTTTCTCCTTCCTTTCAACACTAGAGCTCCTGGTTCTCAGGACTCAGACTTAGACTTAATGACACTGTGAGCTCTCCTGGTTTTCAGTTTGTGGACGACAGATAGTGAGACTTCTCAGCCTCTATAATCATATGAGTCAATTCCCATAATAAACTCATCTGTATCTATATTTGTAAATACAGATATGTCATATTGGTTCAGTTTCTTTGGAAAAACCCTGACTAATCGACCTAGTAATATAAAAACCTTAACTTCACGAGCCATTTACCATCCCTTTAATGGTCCACCTCTTCTTTTAGGCACTAGGGGTTGGGATATCCCACAAAAAGTACATTTATTGGGAATATACTTCAAATGTATACCTATTAACTCTTAAACTGAAGGTATCAGACACTGACTTTCACCTCCCTCCCTCTCTCCCACATGCTTGCCTTCCCATCTGTGGATATCCTGTGCCTTTATAAACATTGTGTTTCATGTTCATGTGAGTCTCTCAAGGGCCTGGTGTCCATTCTTTACTAGAAGTATTGTCTCCTAATGGTAACATTATCTCCTAGTTTAAAAGTCAGGAAAAAATAAATGTACTAGCAGCAATTTAATCTTGGTTAAGACTTCTTCCTCATTCATTTATTGTTAATAATATGTATTTAGCATTTTCAATAAATGGGTAAGTGCAAAACCAAAATTTCTTGTCTAAAAGGACTTAAACGTAGCTATTCCATGAGCTTAAGAAAGAGAAAAAAACCTTTCTGGAAACCAATTTAAGAAATCAAAATACCATCTTTTTTATTATTTTTTTAGAGAGAGATTTTTGCTATAGGGCATGTGCCCTCACCAGAGAGACAGAAGAGATAGAGAGACAGAAAGTGAGAAATCACCGCCCCCCACCCCCCCCCAGGGGGATGGCCACTTCTCAATCTCTTCTCCTCTCAGAATTTTTGGCACGCACACACTTGCACACACACGCCTAGTATGATTTTAAGCTGCTGGGTCCAAGACTTGAACCAGAGTCGACTACATAGGGTTCCAGCAACATAACCATTATGCCATCTGCTGCTCCTAAAATACCATCACTTTTATTTTAATTTTTGTGATTTAGAGGATATATGTACTTGCCAGAGAGAGACAGAGAGGGAGAGAGAGAAATTACCCCCCAATGGAGTGTGGCCACACTGCATTTGCATCTCTTCCGTTTCTCCATCCTGTTAGGATTTGGGGCATGCACACATGCTTGACATGTTTTTCAGGCTGTTGGGTCCAGGTTATGCATTGCAGTCACTGTGTGGGATCCAGGTCCCTTAATCACTAGGCTACACTAGACTATGGGGTTTGCCCCATTTTTAAGTTTTACAATACACAAGTGAACTATTAGGACTGTTCTTAAAGTTATGTGTAAGAAAACTGCCATAGCTGCCTATATCCCACAGGAAGTAGAGCTATCAATACAAAAAAAAAATTTTTTTAAAGGAGGGGGTATACCACTTCTAGCCAACTGCTTAACGTTACCATTATTCAAAAAGGCAGTTTCCACATAGAAGAAAGAAGATGTGGGATATATCTTTCTGAGCCTGGCTTACTTCCCTGAATATAGTGTCCAGACTCATCCATGTTGCCACACATGACAGGATTTTGTCCTTCTTGATGGCTGGTATATATACATTTCATTATGTACATATGCCACATTTTCTTGACTCATTTATCTGTTGACAATACTTAGGTTGAACTGATAGGTGTAATAATTATCCTGATCTAATATTTACACATTATATTCATGTCTCAAAATATCACACCATATCTCAAATACAAATACATACACAAATTTTATCTGTATTTAAAAAAAAAAAAAAAAAAAGGAGGCCAGTCCTGTAGCCCAGTGGTTAAGGGAACCAGATCACACATGACCTACTGCATGGTTTGTATCCTGGACCTAGTGTCTGGAAAATACACAAAATACATGCCATGCACGTATGTATGTATGTGTGTGCTTAAAATCCTAAAAGTACAGAAAAATGGAGGAAAAGGAATTACAACATGACCATGCCCCATAGGGTAGTGCTTTCTCTCTCTCTCTGTCTCTCTCTGTCTCTCTGTCTCTCTCTCTGACTCTATCATTCTTTCACTGAGAAATACACATATCCTCTGGCAAGTTTTTTTTTTAAAGAAGAAAAGTAGCATTTTGATTAGCAATATGGCAATAAAGAGATTGTCCTGTGGCACTTCCTTCGCCTCAGTGACCATGAATTCAGCTTAAAATAAAGAGGCGGTAGAGGAGGGAAAAAAATAAACCCTACCTAGCACAAGTACTTAATTACCTGACCAAATTTAGAGACTAAACACCATAGTGTGGAATTAGCACCTGTGCATGAATCAAACATTTCCCCAAGATAGAGAATAGCCTGCATACTTGCTGTCCTCAGACATGAAGTTCTAGCTTGGGCTGTTGTTTTCTGGGAAGCAGTGACGGTACAGCTTTTTCACATGCCCTGTTGATTTGTAGTGTGATAGTAAACGTGACCCCAAGCTCAGTTTAAACTACAAGTTATTCTAACAGAGACCATGTCAACGTGCATGGAGAGAAACAAAGCCAAATATTCACAGATTAAAAAAATGCAAACCTTAACACAAGAAAAACTTCTACGGTTCAGGAGACTGCGTTTTGGGGGAATACTTTCTACAAAATGGGACACCTTCATATTATACTACAGACATTTGTGAAAGGCAGTTTTACACTCATCGATTTGTTATTCCTAGTGGCATTCCCAAACAAGGCATACAGGGAGAAAACCTACGCGGCCCACAGCAGTGATACTGTAAGAAACACTCACATCTCACTTTCCCTCTTGAATATTTAGAAGGATACTTTTCCAGCTGGTTGAGTTAAAGAATCTTTTCTCTAAGTAAATCTCCTTTGCCTATTAAATCTCAGTGACACTTGAAATGTGTGAGCACATCTGATCAATTAGAGATTCCTATCTCTTTTCCAAGCACAGTCGGGGTGGGGGAGGGGAAGGAAGGAAATAGGAAGAAAAGAAATTGTATAAAGAAAAAATAATAATAATCCTGAACATATTGTAAGTTGCCAGATGTCTGGTGTATTGATAAATAGCTTGAAGTAAATAGTGGGCATGATTCGATGCTATAACAAACTGCTGGGGTTTATTGCAGCAATAATTCTGTGAAACTCTTAAGCTTCAAGGACCTATTGCTGAAGTAAACCCTATTCGTTAGCATCTACTGGCAGTGCTATTTATATACATACAGATATATTTTCCTTTGTAAGTAAATCGCTTGTGTGGCAAATTGATCATGTATATTTTAGCCAGATGGAAAATATGAACATTTGAAGAAGTTTATCACTAGATAATGTGATCTTGCAAACTTTACAGGTTTCCTTTTTTTTTTTTTTTTATCTTTTCTCCTTCCCCTTCGGAATGAATGCTAACAGAGCTGAGATGCAAACTAGCTCGGCACGGTGCTGGAAAAGATAAAGCTAATCAAAGAGCTCTGACTTGAACCAAGCCTTAGAAGGAAAAGATATTAAGGACTAATGCATTAGTCTGCTAAGCCCTGGTGTCAGCTAGAAGAAAGACAAAACAAGAGAGAGAGAAAGAAAGAAAAATGTTCTTTAGTGGTGTGCCCTTAATAGGATATACTGGAAGCTGAACTTGAACTTGGGAAGCAGCTGGGATGAATAGCTTTGAAGCTATGTATACATGGAGAGCACAGGGCGACTTACTCAGAATTCCAAGTAGTTTACAACTTTCAACATGGTGTGGAATTCAAGGCATTTGTACATTCAGGGAAGATGTATACAGCAGTTGACAATTTTTACTACATATTTTGAGAACCCTGGGAGGCCCTGAAAAGTACAGCATGAATGTCTTAAGTTTTTGCTACTACTAAGTAATAAATCCAACCTTCTTTGCTTCTCAGGCTTCTGTATTTCTTGTCTCCCCACAGCTTGAGCAGCTAAGTGGCCTGACCACCATTCAGGTCCAAGTCTACTCTTCACTCGAGCTCTGAAAGGCAAGCATTTTTATTTCTACCCACCCACCTCATTTTTATTTCTACCCACCCACCTCCTTCAGTGGTATAAGTTAAGTAACTTGAACCTGATACATGGTTTGTGCAGTGTAGAGATGGGATTTAAACCTATGTTCCCCTATGTACTTTTCCTCTGTTCTTTTCGGGTTCTCAACACTTCCCTCAATAAGAATTTGTCAGTGGCCTCAACTACACTGCCATGGGCAAGCAACAATTTATCTTAGCTGTAACCATGACCCTGGTTGGGTGCCTGTATAAGGTAGCGGAATTTTGCCCCATTTGTGTGTGGTGCTTTTTATCCATTATTAAAACCTGGTCTCTGCCTTGGTCATTGTTTTTATAAACTACGGAGTATCTCAGAACATGTTTTCTCCATCCCCATACCTTTTGTTTTTACTCTCCAATGACTACAGCTGTTATGAAGAAGAAAAGTGATCATTGCTTTTTCATGCTAGGCCAGGGGCCCTGCTAAGACCTTTAAAGACATAATCTCACTTACTCTTTACAGTCACCATAAAAAGTTTGTATGTAGGTATCAAAACCAATTCAGTAAGGAAGAAATAGAAGCACCAGCAGAGCAAACAACTTGGCCAAAGCCATGAAGATGGTAAAGCAACACATAGCGTGAGATATGAATTTAGATCTTTCTGACTCCAAATTCCAAAACTGCAGTTCCCATGCTATAGACTTCTCATGTCCCCTCCAAGAAACTAGGATCTGACCTCTAACTTCTAACAGAATAACTAGGAGCCTCCTCACCTTACTGCCTGAGTGCTGCCCATTCTGCCTTTCCTTCAGCTCCCAAGATTTGTGGTCAGTTTCTAGGATCTGGGACCAGAGGCTAAGTATGTATGAAGATTTTAGTTCATTGATGTTCCACCTGCATGGGCCCATAAATTTCTAATATGGAAGGCCCCCCACACCCTTCTAGCTCAAAAAAAAAAAGAGTTGTACAGGGAGAATTTTAATGAAAGTAGTAAAGTGGCTTTGTGTTTCCCCACCATCCACAGAGAAATAAGAGCTGAATTCACTCATCTTCAATTCATCCCAGGCTCTACTCCTGCTCCCCTTATGAGCACAGAGCCTGTCCTCTAGTGCTGGTGTGGTTATATTTCTTTAGAAGGTAGGATCAGGACAGAGATCTTCCTATTCACATCTGTGCCACCTGCTCTTCTGCTAAGAATTAGTGTTAAACAAGTGCCTATAGTTAGAAGTAAGGGAAGGGATAAAGGCAACATGAAATAGGGGCAAAAATAGCAGGCACAGAATCCACCAATGTCTGAGATTTTAGAATCAGCTTCTTATAGTACCCATATAAATTAGCAGCATACCCTCCCAAAGTCCAGCATAAATTTACTTCAAGAAATGAGAGGTCAAGAGAAAAAAGAAAAAGAAATTGGAAAAGAATGAAATTTGTTTCTTTCTAATCAAAATGGCCTATTACAATAGAAGATCTATCTTTATAAACTTGGAAGGTCCCTAGTCATAACAAAGTATATTCCCCAAACCAGGCCCTACTCAGCAAACTTCCATGACCTAGTCTTTCAATCATCTTGCTTCAATAAACATGGAAAAAATCTGGTACATATACACTATGGAATACTACTTAGCCTTAAAAGAGAGAAAGAGACCTATGGAAGAGAGGCATTGTATGTCCCCATTTGTTTTACATATATATATATATAAACATGTTTACTCTATGGCAGAAACTGAAAGATTGAAAGATATAAAAACAGAGAGTAAATGTGGATTCTAGAGACGGTGTAGAAAGAGGGTAGGAAATGGAGATGTGGGAGGGAGGGAATCATGAGGAAAAAAGAAGCAAAACATTTAGTGGATAGAAAAATGAAAAATCATCTGTTGATGATAATGTGCATATAATATCTTTGAATTTATATACAGTGTTTTTTATGCTGGGAAAATTCATTTTGTATGTTGTAAAGATGTGCAGTGATTGAATGTAGATTTAAAAATAATGAATTAAAAAGTTTTAAATTAGCAATAGCTACCTATTTTCTTTTAAACATTAAAAAATTTTAAATCATTTGCTTCTACATTTCTTTTTTTATTTCTACTGTAAGCTCTTTTTGTTTTTTATCTAAATTATTCTCTCAAGCAGCTTTCTTCACGTAGTAGAGATGAGTCCTGAAAGATCAATAGAAATCATAACTCTATTTGTTGAATTAGAGGTTTATTTATAATTATCATTTTAAGAATTTCCAATATTCAGGTTTGTATCTCTTCAGCCAGCATTAAATAATTAATGATTTATAAAACCATGAAAAGCACCGAAAGTTCTTTGTTTAAAGCAACTACAGGGAAAAGCCATATATAAGTTTAAAAAAATAGAAAATTATTACTCTTCCCATCCCTAAGTCCTATGGGCAGGACTCAGAGGGACTTGGTGTTTGGTGAGGAGGAATTGTGAGAGAGAAGGAGATTCTAGGAAAAGGGTGGAGGTGTCCAAAACTGATAAGTGTGCAATCTGGTGAACCAAGAATTCTCTAGAAAATTTTGTGGGAATGTAGATACTGAGACATCTTCATCATGAGTTTCTTATTTAGTAGACCTGGTACTGGGCCTAGAAATTGGCCTTTAGGAAGTATTGCCAGGCAACTATGATTATAGCCAGAAACTATACTTTGAGATTCACTAGAGCAGAATGTTCTAGCACGATGCTCTCAAGCTTTAATAGATCTAAGAGTTCCTTCACCCCAAAGAACTTCTTAAAACACAAATGCCAAGAGATTATGTTTCCATAAGACTAGAGATCTAATATTTATATTTCTGACAATATTCATAAACCAACTTTTTAAACTAGTACTGATACAACGCAATGATTCCCAAACTGAGCTATACAATTAAGTCTCTTAGGAAGTTTGAGAAAAAAAAGGAAATATTTGGAAATTCTGATTTAATTGATCTATAACTTGGGCATCAGGATATTAAAACATTTTCCCAAATTATTTCAATTGAAGCACCAAATATTTCTCACAGGGCAAGTATTTATTCAGTGCCTGCAATATTGTTCAGAGAAGTCAACTGCTATGATAATGTTTCAGCAACCTAACAAGATAAAAGTTTATTTTTTTGCTTATACAAAGTCCCATGTGGGGGGAACCAGCAGTTAGCGTAATGGCTATATCGCTGGACTCCCACATAGTCAACCGCGGTTGGCGTCCCGGACCCGGTGACTTAAAACTCACACTGGGCGCGTGTGCGTGCATGCCCAAGATCCCGAGAGGAGAACAGAGGAGAAGGATTGCGGCATGACCATCCCCTCTCGCTTTCTGTCTCTATGACTCTCTATGTCTGGCGAGTTCCTGCACCCCATAGCGAAAACCTCTCAAAAAAAAAAAAAAATAGTCCCATGTGGGTATCTCTGCTGGACTGACTCTCCTCTAAGCAGTGACTCAGAGAACTAAGTGTTTTCCATCCTGTGGCTTATCACATGAATGATCTAATTGTAAAGAATACTGAGGAAGGTGGGGACCAGCAGGTGGCATGGTAGTTAAGGTACTGGAGACTCCCACATGGCTGACCATGGTTCGAGTCCTGGTCCTGGTGGTTTGCTTTCTCACTTTGCTTCTCTCTCTCTCTCTCTGGTCAAATTAAAATAAGTGAATGAATAAATAAAAATTTAAAAAACTAAAAAGAAAGGATATTGAGGAAGGTGATGTAGTACATGGATAATAGTGAGTATAAATAATGTCTGCCTCTCTGGCCATGTATTAGGCTTCCATGCTGGAAGTGGAAGGGAGGTACAAAGAAAAATAAGTCACAGTGCTGAGTTTAGAGTAATTTTTTTTCTTTTTTTACAGCAGTTAGTCTCTCTGAGCGAAAGATAGTGAGACTTGAACAAATCTTTTTGTTTGTTTCTTTTTGGATTTGTCATAGAGAACTTTATTAGCAACTAGTATTTTGGATAATTCTGTGTGTCTTTTTTTTTCCCCCTCAGATACAAAGATGCGGAGCTAGAGAATCACGTGGTAGCTTAATATGTTTAATGGAGACTTGGAGACTTTAATACTAGAGAAAAAAATCTCATGTCAGTTTTCCTTCTGGGAATTGCAAGGTTATCATTCTTACTTCCATTTGTTCCAAAATATCCCAAAAATCAGTGTGGAAAAGGTTTATTTACACAGAATAACGTGCAGTAGGACATACAGCTGACATAGGACTCTCTTAAATCTACTTCCTTGTAATACTTGATGGTGCAATCTTGATTTCCATATCAGCAAAACAGAAATAACAGTCTGTGCCTTTCAGAGTAGCCTTGAGAATTAGAAGAAATGTGGTAATTAATGTGCTCCATTATTCAATAGGCCCTTGATACATGTGCACTACTATTCTTAAATGTTTTTCCTTAGATAACTTATTATTATTAAAGAATTCCTCTACCTGCTTCATCAAGTAAGATTTCCTTAAGAGCATGGGCTATACGTCCATTTTCCCATAGAGCTCTGCCTGCCATGTAAGTGATGGACACAGAAAAGTTCCTTGATAAGCATCTGTTGAATTGAGATCACTGAGAGTGAGGCTGGAAGCCTGAAGTTGGCATCTGTGTCAAAATTTCCCTATGAGGGGCCAGCAATTGGCATAATGGCTATGTCGCTGGATTCTGATGTAGTCAACTGTGATTCGAGTCCTGAACCTGGTGGCTTAAACTCACACTGGGCGCGTGTGTGTGCATGCCGAAGATCCCGAGAGGAGAATGGAGGAGAAGGGACTGCGGTGTGGCAATCCCCCATGAAGGGTGATTTCTCATTTTCTGTCTCTCTGTCTCTCTCTGTCTTTCTGGCGAGCACACATGCCCATTTACACAGAATAACGTGCAGTAGGACATACAGCTGACATAGGACTCTCTTAAATCTACTTCCTTGTAATACTTGATGGTGCAATCTTGATTTCCATATCAGCAAAACAGAAATAACAGTCTGTGCCTTTCAGAGTAGCCTTGAGAATTAGAAGAAATGTGGTAATTAATGTGCTCCATTATTCAATAGGCCCTTGATACATGTGCACTACTATTCTTAAATGTTTTTCCTTAGATAACTTATTATTATTAAAGAATTCCTCTACCTGCTTCATCAAGTAAGATTTCCTTAAGAGCATGGGCTATACGTCCATTTTCCCATAGAGCTCTGCCTGCCATGTAAGTGATGGACACAGAAAAGTTCCTTGATAAGCATCTGTTGAATTGAGATCACTGAGAGTGAGGCTGGAAGCCTGAAGTTGGCATCTGTGTCAAAATTTCCCTATGAGGGGCCAGCAATTGGCATAATGGCTATGTCGCTGGATTCTGATGTAGTCAACTGTGATTCGAGTCCTGAACCTGGTGGCTTAAACTCACACTGGGCGCGTGTGTGTGCATGCCGAAGATCCCGAGAGGAGAATGGAGGAGAAGGGACTGCGGTGTGGCAATCCCCCATGAAGGGTGATTTCTCATTTTCTGTCTCTCTGTCTCTCTCTGTCTTTCTGGCGAGCACACATGCCCTATAGCAAAAACCTCTCCAAAAAAAAATTTCCTATGAGAACTATTTTTTCTAACAGTGGCACTCTTATGATGAAGAAAGCACTATAAAAAATCCCCAAGAAATGAATACAATCAAGGAATTAAGTTGATGACAAAGTGAGAACAGTTTAAGTTAAATAAAAATGTCCACCACCCTTCCTAATCCTCAGAGTGATCTGGGGTTCAGACACCTCTATTGGTTCTAATTGGTTCTTTCCTCTTAATATCAAAGAATTACTCAAAAAAATAATCCCCAGTTATATATCCAGTATCGCAGCAGCCCACTTCATAGATGGGGCTCTGTATTCAAACAGAATAATTGACTTGCCCAAGTCCAGGGTCTCAAAGTGACAGAATCAAGATTCAAATCCAGTGCTCTTGCCTCCAGGCCCTATATGTCTTAAACTGGGCTGCGACTATCCACTATCAGTGAGGAGTAACCAGCACAAGTGTGCCAGGTTGAAATTGTACACCTGCCTGAAACATCAATTAACACATTAAGGCATTTTTGTATATAAGGAAACACAGATGTCTCGTGAAACAGAATGCAAATTTCCCATAATACATGATTACAAAGAAATGTAAAATTTGTAGTGGGATGCTTCAGACTATGCTACTAGACCTCTGGGGCCACTCATGTTTGCTTCTCAGGAAGCATGTAAGAAGCATTGGCCTTCTATGTGCCATAAAGAGTCATTATGAAATGCCAAGTAGAGTCCATTATTTGAACCCATTACTGGAAATCTGTCTGCAAAACTGTATTCAGATGCAATAATGATTTAGGCAGGTCAGACTTCCCAGAAATGGAGAAAAGTGCTGAAAATAAATAGGAGACAATAAATCTCTTAATGGTACAAAGGGGAAAAATAAAGCGAATTATGTTTTATCTGGCAAAGATATAATAGTCAAGTTTTTTTTTTTGGGGGGGGGGTAATCCTCATTTTTTTCCTTCTGAAGAAAACAGTTCAAATTTGAAGAAAATTTAGATTACAATTTATAACATAGTGTCCCAGTGAATCTTAATCTAGGATACAGAAACTAGTCCTAGGCCAGCCAAAGCTAACCAGCGGGCTATCAGTGAGACTTATAGACAGCACAGATGTATGGTGTGACCTATGGTAGTACAAAGTCATCCGGACTGCTGCTTCTCTGTGGGGGAGGACCCTGGTAAGACTATCCACAGAAGGAGCCATAGCAAAGACCAAATGAGCTTTATTTATTTATATCTTATTTTATCTTACTCTAACATTCAAAGTGGAGCTCTGATAAAGCTGGTGCAAAATAAATAGCTTGCCCTAAAAGCCAGTGAGGGTTTCTACCATTCCTTGAGTTCAAATCCAAAGCTTGTAACCTACCCACCACTCTTGAGCTGGTTCATGATACCAGAGATAGTAGAAGAAATAATGCACATGCTTAAAAGTACATATATAGGGACCAGCAGTTAGTGTAATGGCTATGTTGCTGGACTCCGATGTAGTCAACCGCAGTTTGCGTCCCGGACCTGGTGGCTTAAAGCTCATGCCAGGCATGTGTGCGTGCATGCCCAAGATCCCGAGAGGAGAATGGAGGAGAAGGGATTGTGGCGTGGCCATACCCCCTGGGGGGTGATTTCTCGCTTTCTGTCTCTCTCTGTCTGGCTAGTGCACGTGCCCTATATCAAATTAAAAAACTCTCAAAAAAAAAGTATATATACAAAAGAAATAAATGAAAGACTTCACCTATCTTTCAATACAACTGATCCTTTTATGGCCTGAAGTAATTTAAATTCAATTATCAATTTTTCCTTCTCAATATTGGGGGATTTTTAAAAAAAAGATGGGATAAAGGGATATGGTGAGGGATAAGATCCCAAGAAGAAAATATTTTAGGGCACAAGTTTGGGTTTAAGGAGAGAGATGGGAGAGATGAGGATAATGGGTGTTATTTGCTTAGGGGTGCAATCGTCCCTATTGGTGTATTCCTATTCCCACTCTTGCTCTCTCCTTTCATTTTATTTATTTGTTTGTTTCTAGACAGGATCTTATTATGCCATAATACTCCCTCAGCCTCCCTGCTGGGGCTACAGGTGAGCAACACCATGTCTAGCTCATTTTAATCTTATTTATTTATTTAAGAGAGATTTTTTTGCTATAGGGTGCATGCATTTGCCAGAGAGACAGAAAGCAAGAAATCACCACCCTCTCAGGAGGATGGCCACGCTGCAATCTCTTCTCCTCCATTCTCTTCTCAGGGTTTGGGAATGCATGCACATGCACCTGGCATGAGTTTCAAGCTGCCAGGTCCAAGACTCAAATTTCAGTAAACTACATAGGAGTTCAATGATGGGACCATTATGCTATCTGCTGGTCCCATCATTTCTAAACAAAGTCGTGCTATGTTGGTCAGGTTAGCTAGCTCTCATCCCTCTTGTATTAGTCTCTCTGAGTCACCAGGGTTAAAGGTACACACCACTGCACTCAGCCTTCAGGTTGGATGGGAAATTGAATCTAGGTGGGCCATGGGATTCCAGAGCCTTAGCTGTGTATCCATTTCTTTTCTCTGTGCTTTCTTCTTTCTTTCTTCCTTCCTTTCTTTCTTTCTTTCTTTCTCTTTCTTTCCTTCTTTCTCTCTTTCTTTTTTTTACATAGCATCTAACTGTATTACTCAGGCCAGTCTGGAACTCTCAATTTTTCTGCCTCAGCCTCTGAATAGCTGGAATTACAGGTGCCACCATGCCTGGTCAAACCTGTTTTTGGTCTCAAAAAGAAAGAAAAGTTAGATTTGAAGGGCTGTGTTCATTGAAGAGTATGAAGATTCTTTTTTAAAAAATCTTTTTTTTTGAGGTTTTTTTTTTTTTTTTTTTTTTTTTTTTTTGGCTATAGGGCCCATGCGCTCGCCAAACAGACAGAGAGAGACAGAGAGATAGAAAGCGAGAAATCACCCCCCCAGGGGGGATGGCCATGCCACAATCCCTTCTCCTCCATTCTCCTCTTGGGATCTTGGGCACGCACGCACATGCATCAGGTGTGAGTTTTAAGTCACCGGGTCCAGGACACGAACCGTGGTCGACTACATGTGAGTCCAGCAACATAGCCATTATGCTAACTGCTGGTCCTGAAGAGCATGGAGATTCTGAGTGTGATCAGGATTTTCTTGAGGTTCAGGGTTATGAGATAACACAGAATTAAAGGTAGAAAAGAACCTTCTAACCAAACCATACCATCAAACTGTCAAATGGCAATTTTGAAATGTTCATCAATCACTAAGCAGTGATTCATTCAGGAAGGGTACCTATGACTAAAGGGGCCAGGTGTTCCCAAAGACACAGGCATGAGAGCAATTTTGAGGTCCTTGGCCAAAATGACTGCAATGCACAATCAATGGCCTGGTGCCTGAACACAAGGAAAATGTCTTCAGAGATTATGGAAGGTCATTGAGAGTCTTTGTGAACTGGTAATAATAATGAACTTGTGAACATTAGTATACAGTTTACAAGTTATTTTTACATATCTCATTTGTTTCTCATAATAATTTTAATAGATTGGTAAGACAAACATTATTAATATTTTCATTTTGCAGATGAGAAAACTGAGTCTGAGAGTTTAAGCATTCTGCCTAAGGCAATTCATTCATCTGGGAAGCATCAAGATCAGAAACTCAAAAACAGAACTTCCAGCTCTAGATTCTGTGCTTTTTCCACTGGAACATGTTGCCAGTTCGGAGTGATGATAGTTTATTTAACCAGTCCTTAGGAAAAATAATGTCTTTTAACAAAGCTGACTTACCATCAAGAAAGTTGGAAAGAATTGAACATGGGTCTATGGGGAAAAGCACTTGTAAAAATCACAGGGCTGACTGGGACTTAAGTCCAGATGAGGAGAAAGATGCCATGTGAGGATGGTCATGACAATCCAGGAAGAACCTCCATGCCTGGGAGACCAAAGCAGGGTGGATAGAGGGGAAGAAACAGAACACCCTCTGGGCAGTGTGAAAAGAAATCACATATTGCTGAGGCAAAGAGTTTCTTCGTAATTCAGAATGCAGGGTATCTTTGTGCTCCTAGAGGGTTCTTTGGTTAGCTGAAATTCCTGGGTAGCCCATTCTCTTCTTAAATAAAGACATTCATGTATCATATTGGCAAAGTGCTTCACTTCCACCATTGTGCCCATTATCTTTGGCTTATACTCTCAGGTACTAAAAAAAATGGAGGGGAGGGGCTTAAAAAATACTGAATAAACATAGTGTAAGTAATGTAAGAACTCATCATTTAGAGCAAGGGATGACAAACTTTTTCCAGAAATGCCAGATAGAAAATATTTTTGGTTTTGCAAGCCATATGGTTTTTGTCACATTGCTCAATTCTACCACCAGCATCAAAAAAGCAGTCGGAGGCAATAGGTAGATAAATGGGTATGACTGGATTCCAATAGAAATTTATTTTTAAAAATAGGCATTGGGAGTGAATATACCCCTATGAATCCTAGTTTGTCAACCACTAAGCTACAGAAAAAAATCTATCTATTGGGACCAGCAGATAGCATAATGGTTCCATTGCTAGACCCTCATATAACTGACAGTGGTTCGAGTCCTGAACCTGGTGGCTTATAACTCATGCAGGGCATGTGTGTGTACATGCCCAAAATCCTAAGAGGAAAATGGAGGATAAGAGATTGCAGTGTGGCCATTCCCCCAGGGAATGATTTCTCACTTTCTGTCTCTCTCTCTCTCTTTCTCTCTGGAGAGTAGACATGCCCTATAGCAAAGGAACTTGCACAAAAAGAAAATAAAGAAAAACAAAACTATCTACTTAAGAGTTATTTATTCTCATTTCTATCCCTAAGCCAAGTTAGACAATTGGTTTAGGGATATTACATTAGCTATTTGCTGCCAACTTTTATAACTCAGAAATATTACTCACTGCTACTATAAGAAATTCATTTCTGTCCTTGTTAATAAATTATTACTGAGGACACTGGTTTTCACTATTCCTTTTGAAATGCTCCATTTAATGCTTTTCAGACAGTATTTTGTATTAGAATACAATTTTTTTCATCATAAAACTTGTGTGCCAAATAATTATTACTCGTATCTCTTCAACCTCACTGGAAAAGTTTTAATAAAGGTTTATGTTTGGTCCCAGTAATTGTATGACTTTTATGATTGGTGTACTTCTCTTCTCTGTTTCTACCTTAACACACAAACACACACACACACACACACACACACACACA